>NC_056733.1:437813932-437868932 GCF_019279795.1 Protopterus annectens
GAACATAATGGTGGGACACATGGCCTACAGTAGGGACATGTGTGAAACATCACCCTTATACACTGCAACAACAGTGTATACACCAGTATTACAATGGCAACTGTTACAGATCTACACTATGGCATAACATATTACTGTGGTCCACATTATTAGCTGGGACTAGGCTGTAACACATGGGGTTCAGTATATGGGACATTGCAAACTGACATAGGTGTAGGCCATACTTGTCAAGCATTTGCAAAAAGGCTGAAGGTGGGGAGGGTGTGTCAGCATGACACACCAGTGCACTGCAGCAGGGATCCTAAGGATGCTAAGAATGGCTGTATCTGCACACAGCCAGGTTCAGGAACTGAGGCAGATGTAACCCTACCCCCACAGCAATAGTGACGGCAGTGTGTGAACACCAAGGGATGTTCACATGAGTAGACCTTGCAATCATGCAGAGTTGGGGGACATGTGTAGGGCAGACTGACCAGACATTGGCAAATGCACATGGCCCATGCTAGTATACCACTGCCAGGAATAGTGACTGCTATAGTACACATAACAATAAGAGCAAAAAAACATCTTGATAAGGGAGTGCATACATATGCACCCACGGAGTGTATGCATCCCGTTCAGCATCTGCACATCTAACACATTTCTTAGACACTGCATGTGAATGTCACATATCAGGCTCATGTACTGTTAATATATGCAGTGATGTCATCCCATGGCAGATCAAGGAAGAGTGCGTCATATCAATAAGGGTGTGTACACTCCCCATAGCCACAGTATGGTCTGATGGTTGTCAGTGTAATAGTATCGTATTGGTCATACATGCACCGCTGATGTTAAGATCTGTAAACCAGACATCAGGCATTCACAAATGACATCTGTCCACATATCATCCCAGGTATGTGTCACTGAAAAACATAGGGACTGTGAGCATTAGTGCAGACATAAATGACACAGTACTACACATTCAGCAGGTTTGGTGCACAGTACATGGCAGGGTGCAGAACAGGTGCACAGCAATACTGTGTACATGGGTGCAGTGTTTTCCAGGGGAAGGGGTATCACCTACTAAAACATCCCATGTATCACACACATGTATACTCTTGCTAGCATGGATTGACTATAGCTGCACTTCATGCTGTCGAGTACCATATGTTATGCATGTTGACAGATGGGTAATGGGAGGACTGTGTGTACTATCTTTGTGCAACCTCACCTGTGTGTGTGTGTGTGTGTGTGTGTGTGTGTGTGTGTGTGTGTGTGTGTGTGTGTGTGTGTGTGTGTGTGTGTTATTTTGTCTGTAAGTGCAATCTGGTGGGGTGGAGGGGGGTTGGTGCATTTAGGATGTGTGTGTGTTTGTGTGGGTGTCCATATATGCACGTGTGATTGTGGGGTTGTTCATATGGCAGTACTTCCCTTTGGGATCATGCAGTACATGGACATGGACTGACACATGAGACACCAGGCATACTTGTCTGATATGTAATCACAGGACAGCTGATAATATAATAAGGTCTGTAGCATGGAACACGCATTGGGAATGAAAGTAGGCACCAGGTATACCATTAATATTGCAATCAGCAGAGAGGTGAATGACAACCCATGTATGCAGCACTACAGATGCATTGGGGACTTACTAGACAACACCAGGGAGTGTATCCATATATTACACTTGTCACATGATAGGTTGATTGAGCAGCAGATCTTGCATGTACTGAGCAATACTTACACATGACACACCAGGCATGACATTATGGAGTGAACATAGTAGCCCTTAACATATAGGGGACGTGGTCACGATGTCCGGACATACACAGGGTGAACACTGAATGACAGCAGTGAGGCCATGTAAAACCTACTCCACTCAGGTCAAGGAGGTAATGGAGTAACAGGTGCTGTGTTGTGATCACTCGTCTTGGCATTTAGAGGAATGATATGTTAATGTGTGGTATTATTGAGTGTATGTTACCAAGTGTGATGCAGGATGGAGAACTTATGTGAATAAATGTGGGGCTGTCTATAAAATCAGGGACAGGTAGGTATTAAGGTGGAATGTTTGTGTGTGTGTGTGTGTGTGTGTGTGTGTGTGTGTGTGTGTGTGTGTGTGTGTGTGTGTGTGTGTACTGTTATGCAATGCTGTACAGGTCTTAAAATGCATTTCTTTTTTCCCCAACAGGTGGCGAGGTTGTCCAGGGTCCCTCCTGTATGCAATCTGATCTTGGTGTCCATACAGACACCGAAGATGATGACACTACTGTTGAGGCACAGGTGGGGTTGTCAGGGGCTGAAACTGCACCATCATTTGACATCCCCCTCTTAGCCACCCCAACCCCGCACATAATTTCAGTGCCTAAACATACCCCATTGCCAGTGGCCATAACAGAGGGACAGTTGGTGGTTGGTGGGAGTGCACAGGAGTGAATGTGGTATCCATGCCTACTGTGTCTGGTCACAGCAGGCATAGCCAGATGTCCGGCAGGGCACCACATAGGCAGATGTACCAGGGTGCTCATGGTAGGGCCACTGGTCATTATGCCCCTGGCAGAAGCGCCGCAACTTGTACAACCAGGCACATGGTTCAGACTGCCATTGGGGTGCAGGCACATAAGGAACTGTACACCAGACAAGGCATGAGGCTGCAGAGGGCTGCTCTCACATCTGCAAGCAACAACTTCCATGAACTGTCTGGTGTCCTCCGTGCTCCTACTGAGGTCATGGATAGAGGGTTTGGTGAGATGTTGGGCCTCATCGACCAAGGTTTGTCCATGCTTGAATATGTGGTGGGAGTGCAGCGATGGCCGCGTGGATATAGGGCAGCAACATCAACAGCTGACGGTCACCGTGGACATGCTATGACACCAAGGTGCTCCTGTTGTGGCAGTACCATCCCCAGCACTGCAGGGGTCCGCTGTCCACACCACATCACAGCAGGCCATGTGCACAGGGCCCTGGCCAGTCCTAAGAGGACCTGGTTCCAGTGAACATCTGTCATCATCAGGGGAGAGTAGCACATAGAGGTCTGTACCTGGATGTGCCCATGGATTCCCTGGCAGGCACAGTCCGCGTGTCTGTGGCCGAAGGTGGTGATCTGCACACCCTGCCAGGTATGGTCTGCAGCTCTCCAAAAACACATGTATAGGGCAGCCAAATGGCAGAACTGTGTGCATGCATACCCACACACTATACGAACACACCTAGAGCAACCCCATACCTACACACACCACATCACCACACCCAGTTCAACTAATTATACCCCTCACCCACACACATGGTGTCAAATGTATGGCCCACTCTCAGTCTCTGGCAAACCAACAACACACCCTGTGCATATGATGATACCTGTGCCACATCCTTGTCATCCATAACATTGAAGCAGGGACGGGCTAATATGGTTTTGATGCACACGGGGACTGTACTACAGCGAACCAATGTACTGCAGTGTAACATGTTGTCAGGAGTAATGTTTAATGCATACATGTCAGGTAGTGTAATTGTCCAGTAATGATGCATTATAGCTGTTAGTAACACTGGGTGATTGTGGTCTCCATAATGTTATCCGTTTGTGTCATTGGTGTACATGTGTCAGCAGGAGGATGGTCTGCAGTCATATTCTACAAGGGGTATGGCACTGTGCTGACACCATGGCTGTGGGGTACTATTGAACACATGTCACAGGTTTGTATAACAGTTATTGCCTGTGCCACATGTACAGGTGACCCGCTGGGACATGTAT
The DNA here is from genome assembly GCF_019279795.1 of Protopterus annectens. Lineage (NCBI taxonomy): Eukaryota > Metazoa > Chordata > Ceratodontiformes > Protopteridae > Protopterus > Protopterus annectens. Next base: position 437,817,663 of record NC_056733.1, read on the forward strand.
AAATCAGCAACCTGATGTAGACCCATCCACATACACTCACACTCTTATTTGACAACACTAGGACTAGACCCCTACCTAGGTATGTAGTGCTACTGAACTGTGTGGCTTTCATTACATACACAACACAGTGTTTAGGGTGAGGTTTGTTCCAGGTTACATATTACATGCAGAGCATCCCCAGACATGTACAGTATGGTAATGGGGGATGTAATGGCTGTATATGGACCATACATAGTGTGACATACCATCATATACACATTAACAGACACATAACAGGCAGACACATATCCCAGAGACCTGGGCCTATCGGTGCCAACTTGTCTGTGTGTCCAATGTACTACAGGTAGGCTGCACACAGCACATGCATACTGGGCTGGATTGTGGTATCAGTTACCTGTATGGTTGATGGTGGCAGTGGTCACCATAAAGTGGTACATGGGAGATATACCAGGTGTACCATGGTATAATGACAGTGTATACAGCACCCACATCCCACAGTGGATATTGTACTCACTGGAACCCATGATGACACTCTTGACATACCAAACATCACAAATTGCCCATGACTGCGATACAACCCATTGTATATCCCAACAGTGGTACTACAGGGATATGCATCAAATGCACATGCCACAGGCATAGTAGGATGTTACATTGTCATGCCTCACCTATGGGCAGCAGTAACACTCTCTGTACTATTGTGTGGTAATGAGTATTGAAATAAGAATATGTGGCCTCAGTATGCTGTACCCTACAGATATACAGACATGCACACATACACACACTTGTCAGAACTCAATGGATATCCCATGCCTAGTGACCCATTTGTACAACACTGTTGTGCTGGTACTGCAAGGCTCATGTAGCCTTAAGGGAGTAGACCATAACAGGGTACATGTAATGTCCGATACAGCAGCAGCCATATCTGACTATGGCAATGGGTGTTGCGGTGATTGTGAAGGACCTCATGGCAATCACAACTACAGCTGTACTAACACACAGACACTGCTATCCTCAGTAATGCACATGTACACATGTGTCAGTACTGTGCTGCATCACTGCAGGTGGTCATAGGTGTGTACCTGGCTATTGCCCATGGAGAGATGAGTTGTGTAGGGGATGTGTGTACAGTGGTATCATGCCACCTGCCATGTTCCAGCAGGCAATCTATCAACAGACTCCACTGTGGTGACCCTCAGGGTGACAGTGACATGCATCAGCCAGTCCTCTGGGTGCCTCTTGCAAATGCCCACTGAGGTGATCCAGTTGACATGTATGCAACATGTATTACAAAACATGGTTATTGACTGTGATGGAGACCTGTACCCAAGCATGTTCTGTTGACTGTGGTAGTGTAGTGGAGATACCCATGGCATGTGGTGCATACAGGGTGTTGTCTCCTATATGTGCCAGTTATAACAAAGCTGGGCAGACATGTCAGTGTCAGTCAGGCATAGGTTGCCTGTATGTATCCAAGCTAGATAGCTGCCATCTGCACATCTGTACAGGGACTGACAGACATATGTTTGGCAAGTAGCTATGCATTAGGATGAATGTCGACAGACATTTGACAACAATATGTATACCATTACTACATGCTGTACAGCTGGTAGTCTACAGTTACATTCCACATGTCAGATCATTATCCAGTAGGGGATATATACTCTGACACAGCTCACACACCAGGAACACAATAGTGAGGCCTCAGAGTCCAGCTATGCCTGCTGGTGTGCTTGTTGTCAGTACTACATTTAGCACTCTACTCTTGCCTGGGAAAGTGCTATCAACAGTAGTACCACCATGCTACACTACATGCCAGAGACCCTTGTATGTAACACATTCACATGGATAATAGTGTTGTACAGGTCTTATATACTTGTGTGTCCCAGACATGACACTCACACCCCTTGCTACTGTAATGACAGCACATAGATACATGTATTGTTCATGGCATGACATACACTTATTACAGATGTCATTACCCTGCTATGTTATCAGACTGGGATGTGAGCACTGGTTACCATGCTTAGCAGGTGTCAGCATTGATGCAATGTAATAGCTAAGCAGATTTGTGCACTGGTAAGCGAAGCTTACATGGTGTAAGCACCTGTATGTTTATCCATAGCTTAGCACCGTTTACCTTCGCGTAAACCCGCACAAATGCACTTAAAGCTGCTCAAAACTGTCTTAACCACTCTGTATCCAGCAGCCCTTGTTCTGCCCAGCAATAAGATAAACAGCCCTTGCAGGATTTGAACCTAGGACCCTGTACACTATAGTCACAACAGTTAACCACTATGCCATGAGAACTGTGAAGACAATTGTTGTTTTTTCAATATATCTGTCACTACACATATTGAATAGTATTGAACAATAGCTTTGACTTCCACAATTGTGTAGTACTTGTTATTGATATTATTGTTGCATCACATATGTTGTTGTTATATGTAAATGTACACCTATCAGAAACATACGGTGAGATACATCTGGGAAGGTTTATACAACCGTGATGATTACACATGACAGGAATATGGATATATACATATTCATATACATATGTTGATATATGTCTACATGTACATACACATGTATATTCATACATATGTATGTCTACACATCTGTATAGTACATCATATATGGCCATTTGTAGATCTCTTTGCATATACACACACACACACACATACACATATATATATATATATATATATATATATATATATATATAGATAGATATACATGTATGCACATCCTATGTGTACAGATATACCTATGTATGTTGATATATATGTAGATATCTATAACTATATGTGCATACATATCTATTCAGATATACCTATTTATGTTGATATATATGTAGATATCCATAACTATATGTGCATATGTATCTATATATCTGTATATGTGTAGACATGTATTGCTGTGTATAAGTATGAGTGTTTATATGTATATATATATATATATATATATATATATATATATATATATATGTATATACATATCCATCTATGTATGTCGATATGTATATGTGTATATATCTATATAGATTTATGGATAAATATATATAGATATAGATATATATATATATATATATATATATATATATATATATATATATATATATATATATATGTATATACATACATAGTTTACCATATGTTCAGAACACGGAATGTAGTCCTACCGCAGCACCAATAACCCCAGCCTCATAGTGAAAGGGGATGTCATGTATGTATTGCAGTTATATATGCAGACTGTTGCTACTGTAACAGGGGTTGTCCTAACAGATATGTGTGTGTCAGGTCACATCTGCTTTTGACATGTGCGCCATTGATTACTGACAGACATCCTTAGGACATCATAGTACGGTACCATTGCTAGCAGAGTAATGATCCTGTGGACTACAGCAGAGATATGACCAATATATGTGGACAGTCTGGCACTCTGTGGTCGGTCCAGAGGTGTACACAAATCCCCTTCATGCAAGACATGTGGACCATGCCTCACAATGTGGATGTTAATAGCCATGTACATGGGTATATCACAGAAATACTGGACTACATATGTCCACACAGTTTATGCATTCACACACGCCAGTCTTTCCTGACACATATTACCTGGTGGTGCAGAGGTCACATGGCCACATACTACCCAGTACTTAGTGACATACATCTTTACAGAATCCCACTGCTTTGTCAGAAATACACAGCAGGTATGGTGGTCTGGAAGCAGTATGTCTTGCAAATAACTGGACATAACAGCACACTGGGTAATTACACTAGGCTGCTAGGCATGTAAGACAGCACTGTGCAAACTACAGGCAGACTGCCACAACACTGGACTACATATTGTATGGGGAAATACACATGTACTTGCAATTATAGCAGGCTCTACACACATGTCACATCACAGAGTAACAGACACCTGTGAGAAAGTGCATATCCACAACAATGTGAACACAGCCACAGCCACATATGGTACACAAGCTTAATATGACACTATATGGACTGTCTGATAAACACCATCCTCATATGTGCCACTCACACACTAACCCTACATACACTTGTTCATGACACAGTGTGGTCTGATGCCTGTCTGTGGTATGGGACATGTGTGTGTCTGGCCCTACAGACATGTGAGCCAATAGGGTACCATACACTGGAGCAGCATGTATCAGATATAACAGGACCAAGAACAATGGCATCTACCACAGCCTGTGCACAGCCCAAGGTACATATGTGCAATACACATACTGTCAACAATCACCATAAGTACACAGACCTCAGTACTGTACACAGAACAGCAGATTGCCCAAATTATGTCCTCAGAAACAACCCCTACTATACATAACATGTCTAGCAGTCTGATATCTGACTGGCTTGTTATCAGGTATGATGTCAATAAATAATGGTGTACAGAACATATGCACCTCTTACTGCATGACATATGTACAAAGATTGACAGACTTGTGGCTGGAGCTACAAACACTGGCCCAGTATTGGCATGTTGCTGTGATAACCTCATATATTTACTGTCATACCGGGGTTTGTTGTGACATATGTCCTATGAGGGATACAAAGTCAGTAATTCTCACAGCTGTCACCATGTACTGACTGCAATCCTCACACTATGCCTCTGCAGTTTTCAGATATGTGTTCTGTGAGTAACACAAGAAACAAAAGGCTCCACACACTGCCCAGGCTGCAGATAACCCTACAGATGGGAGTTTCTTCAAACACATAGCACTGTCATGACAGGTATTAAATCATGTAGACCAGCCATATCCACACACACTCTGTTAAACCGACATTACTCCAAATGCAGAAGAGCAACACTTACATTCTGTAGTCATGCCTGGGTCATCCCCCTCCTGTCTGTTGGCCTGTTTCCACAGAGTATGCTGTTTGAAGTAAATCTCAATACCATCTGTAATGCTGCTTGCCAAACAACAAATGTAGGTCCTGCTCACAGTGAATGAAAAGGCCCAACACCAACATGATGTTCCTAGATATTGGAGTGTGTTTCCATGCAAATGGCTATGGAATGTTACCACAGCTGTTCCACATGCAATCAGCTAGAGGGGGGATTGCAATTCATGCAGAGTCCATCATCTGATTATGAGCATCACTTACAAAGCACAAGCTGCTGCCTAAGCAAAGCAGGTGTACCTCTCCACATCCACCAGAGAGGAAGTGGGAAAAACAGACAGAGACAAAGTAAGTCAGGGAGGGGGTGGGAGAGTAAAACCTAAGCATGTTTGTGTCACACACCTATCAGTACAGGGTTTCAAACCCCTGACTGACTATGTATTGCTATCACATGTCTATGTAGTTATCGCATGCACCACATAGCTTACATGTTGGTGAGCTGTTCAGAGGTATATCTTATGGTGAGTGACATCTGCAACAGTGATATAGTACTGATAAGGTAGGTGTAGTACACGTGCCTGCCCACATGAACAGGTGTCAACATCAACACAGCCACACTCTCTCAGGGACTCACACACATTGACACACTTAGCAGTGTCAGGAATAGAGTTCCAAACTAGCTAGTTTGCTACAATACAGTAATGCGCAGGTGTCACATGCACCACAGAGGTATCTGGATGTTATATGCACAAAGGATATGTGAAGGTGTCTGACATCAGACCACATGCTTCAGTAGGCCAATGGGAGTTGTAGTGAGTGTGAATGTGGTCAAAAGCATCATATTCCACACACACAGAAACAGAGTGCCAGTACTGACATGCATGGGTGCATTGCTTCACGGGTGTGTAGTCGTTGACTGTGCCAGAAGGTTATACAAGGCTAGGTGAAGGGTATACCTTGCCATCAGGCCACATGACAATGGTCTGCAGTGTGGCTCAGGGGTGTAGTGTCTGGATTGGCCCACACAGGTGGGTATTGTATTCACTATCCAGTCACCTGAGTTACTATTGTTTGTGGCCAGTGCTATGCAATGCTTGCCATGTATGTGTTCTATAGTCCATGACATGGACGGTGTCTGGGATGTGCACACATCCCACATGCATGTTCAGTGACATGTGGAACTGTAACTGCAATGTCTGGCCCATGTTGTGTACACAGATTGTTATCATCAGATGTGCCAGTCCTGGCCTCATTTGGTGGGAACTGGTAATGGACACCAGGTTGTCCCTGCACCTACATTGATAGCATGATACAGGTATCCCCTGGTGTCAGTGGCATCATTCCATACAGGGCATGTGTTTAAGGCATGGTTTGTCCTTTGTGGGTCACATTTGATGGCACCACAGTTGTTGCAGGCGTCCAGTGGGGAACATAGTGAAAGTGTACTGTCTGCAATTATGTGCCTTTTGTAGTGATGGGACATGGTGCCACACCCTCTGTAGTCCACTGCAATTACACCATGGTTACTATCTGTTGGCAATATGCAGGGCACTGCCAACATAGAGGATGTTGCCTAGGCAGGTGTGTTTGTGTATGAGACATGGGTTGAGAGTGTTCCCTGGGTAATACAATGGTTGCTTATTTTGTTTGCCAGGCCTTGATGTTACATGTAGGGTTATGGACTGGCACCCTAGCCTCTCATCTATTTGACATCTGTTATCCTTGTAAGGTGGACATTGTGACATATAATAGGGCCTACCATATAAGAAATTTGCAAAACCCGCTCCAGAATGAGTCCAGTTGTTAAACACTCACAGCGACCTCCACACAGGATGCTAATGACAAACAGAGACACACACACACACACACACTCACACAGTTGCCATGTCTGGGATTAGAACTCCTACCTAACTAGTTTATCATACTACAGCATTACACAGTTATAGGACGGACCACAGAGATTACTGGACTACTTTTTCCCCAAAGGTATATTTCACTGGGAATGACATCAGCAGGCTTGCCAAAGAAGGGCAATGGAGGTTGTAATGATTGGCCTCAAAAGCATTGCTCCCTACACAGACAAACACACACACATTCACACTTGCCATGTCTAGGAATAAAAGCCATACCAAACTATTATATCACACTACAGCATTATGCTGTTATAGGACATACCACAGAGATTACTGGACTACTTCTTCCCCAGAGGTGTATTTCACTGGAAATGACATCGGAAGGCCTGCCAAAGAGGGGCAATGGAGGTTGTTGTGACTGTGAATGGCCTCAAAAGCATTCATTGCTCCCTACACAGGCATACAAACACACACATCCACACTTGCCATGTCTGGGAATAGAACTCCTACCTAACTTGTTTATCACACTACAGCATTACACAGTTATAGGATGCACCACAAAGATTATTGGGCTGTTCTTTTCCCAAAGGCGTATTTCAAAGTGAATGACATCAGCAGGCTTGCCAAAGTAGGGCATTTGAATTGTAGTGAGTGTGACTAGCCTAAAAAGCATTGCTCCCTACACAGACAGAGACACACACACAGTTGCCATGTTTGGGATTAAAACTCCTATCTAACTAGTTTATCACATTACAGCATTACACAGTTATAAGATGTGCCATAGAGATTACTGGGCTACTCTTTCCCCAAAAGTGTATTTCAAAGTGAATGACTTCAGCAGGCTTGCCAAAGTAGGGCATTTGAATTGTAGTGGGTGTGACTAGCCTAAAAAGCATTGCCCCCCCCCCCACACACACACACACACACACCATGTTGGGGATGAGAACTTCTACTTAATTAGTTTATCACACTATAGCATTATGCAGTTATAGGACACACCACAGAGATTACTGGGCTACTCTTTCCCCAAAGGTGTATTTCAAATTGAATGACATCAGCTGGCTTGCCTAAGTAGGGCATTTGAATTGCAGTGAGTGTGACTAGCTTAAACAGCATTGTTCCCTACACAGACACACACACATACACACTTGCCACATCTGGGATTAGAATTCCTACCTAATTAGTATATTACACTACAGCATTACACAGTTATAAGATGTGCCACAGTAATTACTGGACTATCCCTTTCCCAAAAGTGTATTTCACAGTGACTGACATCAGCAGGCCTGCCATAGTAGGGCTATGGGAGATCAGTGTGTGTGTGCATGGGCCATAACCCATTCACCTAGAGGTAGACACAACACACTCAGGCACACACAGGTTTATATTCTGCAGGTACGTGTATATAACTGCTAGATGACTACTGCCTTGTACAGTCATGTTGCACAGTTAGCACTAGCACCACAGAGTCTATAATGCTGAAGGATACCAATGGTTAATTTCTACGGTGAGTGACATTTACACATCATGTAGTTGTTGCCATTTGGCTGTGGGCTGGGTGGGACAGGCCTAATGATGGAAGGCTCTTTGTTACTGTCACTCTCTTCCACACATCTATATATGTGTACATTTGACATATTATAGTGTGTTGTCCTTGGATATATGTGTGTATCCCTATCCAATGTGTGTGCAAAGCATGACTGGTGCATACTGAGGAGTGTATGTACTAACATCTGCAACTGTCAGATATGTATGTTCCACTGTTGTTGGCAGACATGGGCTTCATTTGTTTATGTGTGTGAGCATGCCCAGTATGACCTTTCAGTATGTTGTTGTCTGACATTGCCTTCATTTTTTTGCCTTCATTTCTCTAACTGTGGGAGCACGCCCAGTATGCTCTTCTGTATTGCATGTGTGGATCCATTCCTGGTAGGTTGTACTTCAGTGCAGACTTTTGTGTTCTACACCTACAGCTAGCAAACTGTTTCTGCAGGATATCTGTAGATCAGTTGGTGATATGGGATCAAACTGGGCAAGGGATAGTGGACGCTGTAGGTAGTTGTGTCTGTGCTGCTTCTGTTACATGGTTCTGATATAATCAGAGTTATGCAGACATGTGTAGTGTTATACACTGTGATGTTTTATGTCCTCAAGTACTGTCAGGAAGACATTTTTGCTCACAATGATGTTCTGGGGAACACAGGGTGAATGCAGCTGTGTCCGGTATTGTGGTCAAACGCCTACATATCCCTGCAAACTAATGCCATACTGGAGGGGGAGCTGCAGACACTTGCTGCTGGGTCTGGGTAACCAGTTCAGCACCTTGGTACAGTGGTGGCAGAGGATCCCATACTTGTACATCCATCAATGTGACAGTATGGCCTTATCTTGCTGTGGCAATACCTCACAGCTGTACAGATTCACACAGGTTACCCAGAGGCAGGGGTCATAAGTCAGAACATTACCCCTATTGTGGTGTACAGGCAGGTTTGTAGCCACCCATTTTTGTGTTTGCAGCCAGGGATAGTATGTGCACATGGCTGTGTTTCGGGCTTTGCACATTCACTGCTGCCCATGCTTCCACCCCCGTCAATTATTCTATCCTCTTCCATACATTATGCAGACATTCTCTGATCATTTCCCTATAGTTATCACCTCATCACAGCAGTGTAATGGTGTTGGTCCACAGTCCATGCAGTGGGATATGGTGGACATGTTATTGTGGTTTGTCCACATGGCCTTGCATAAGGGTTCTGTGTACTGTGTTATGTTGTTATTTTGGAGTCCATTACATAACATACATTGGCAGTACGGGTGAGACACAGGCCTTTGGCAGAGGATTGTAGGCCATTTGGTAGTGATGCAGGCCAGCTGTAGCAGGCTGTTGCATTCTGTCAGTCCTACAGTACCAGACTGCCATACAGTATATTCCCCTGGAGTGACAGGGTAGGTGTGCTAGGTGTTCATGCCAATACTTTCTATCAGTATTGATCAGGTGGTGTGGATGCTGGCAGTGTGCTGCTTACAGCTAAGGACACACCTGCATGGGACACCTGCACTGCATGCTGCATTCTTTCGCTATTGTCATACACAGGTGGAGGTCATATTGTACCCATGCCAAACAGCAGGGATAAGACCGGAGAGTTACCTGTGGGTGGTGGTTGAGTGAGCTAGGTGCATGTGTGCTATAGACACTACTTGCATCTGACTCACATATATGCATGGGGCATTCCACTTATGCTGACTTGTACAGGGACATCAGCTGTTTCCCAATACATCATTCGTATGACCTTTGTGATCTGTGAGTGTTTGGCCAGACGACATCAGTATTCCCTACTATAAGCCCAGATAATGTGATGCACACCTGTATATACAAATCCAAGGGTGTGTCCATTTCATGGTTACACATTATACACTGTCTGTCTGGGGTACTTTTCCCTGTGTACTGCTTGTATATCTGGCCCAACAGTCATGCCATGTCCATCTTTCAGATGGTGACACATATTACCTCCATACAATTACAATAGCTTACTGCTAGAATGTGTTATACTGGGGAACATTGTGTTTGGCACTGTAGTTGTGAGGACCTGGCCATGTCATTGGCAGTACTGGGCAATGGCCACCAGGTCAAACCTCACCATGCATACATACTGACCACTCTCACACAATATAAAGCACACACCAACCTAACACACGCATACCTGCATATTGTACAAATGCTACAATCTATCCTGCTACCTTGGCCACCTCAGGTCATCTGTGCTCCACTGGTATTATACCTAACATGCATACATGTTACTACATTTCTACATCGGATTGGAGGGGGGGCACACCTGACTGTTACTACATTTCTACATAGGATTGGGGGGCACACCTAACTGTTTCTACATTTATACATAGGATTTGGGGGGCACACCTGACTGCTACAATGTATCTACATCGGAATGAGGGGCACACCAGACTGTTACTACATTTCTACATAGGACTGGGGGGAGTGCACACCTGACTGTTTCTACATTTCTACATAGGATTGTGGGGGCACACCTGACTGTTTCTACATTTCTACATGAATTGGGGGGCATACCTGATTATTTCTACATTTCTACATAGGATTGGGGGGCACACCTGCCTGTTTCTACATTTCTACATAGGATTGGGGAGACACACCTGTTTCTACATTTCTACATAGGATTGGGGGCGGGGCACACCTGACTGTTTCTTAATTTCTGCATAGGATTGGGGGGGGGCACACCTGACTGTTTCTACATTTCTACATAGGATTGGGGAAGCACACCTGACTGTTTCTACACTTCTACATAGGATTGGGGGGCACACCAGACTGTTACTACATTTCTACATAGGATTGGGGGGGGACACCTGACTGTTTCTACATAGGATTTGGGGGGGGCACAACTGACTGTTTCTACATTTCTACATAGGATTGGGGGGGCACACCTGACCCTTGTACACATTTGCTATGACTGTACTGGTATGTCAGGTACACCATTTCATTCTGTATTGTAACCTATCATGCTGAATAGAGGCATATCAGTGTGCTACAGGTCTTAGGTTTGATTGACCTACACATCAGTTTCTGACTTCTTACCCTTCAGAACTAACATCCCACTGTCAGACCTGGTGTAGTCTGTCTGTGTAGGCCTGAGGGGGAGGTTACCCATAGCCATCATTCAGAGGCCTTAGCACAGCCTTTGCTTGTGTAGACAAACACAAACAAAAGCTGTACTAAGGCCTTTGTTTATGTTTGTGTAGACAAACACAAACAAAGGCCTTAGCACAGCCTTTGTTTGTGTTTGTCTACAACTGTCCTGCTGGCTAAGACTGTTGCTGGGTATGTGAACCTCCCTAATTGGCATGTGTGTGTCATATGGACACACATGTGGCCCAGCACAATTCCTGCAGTGGGTTTTGTCACCATGTACGGTACTGGCTACTATGGTGACACCAGTATTTGTTACAGATCTCATGTTGCCACTGTAGGTGTCTACTGTCTGCTGGCATCACATTCAGCCACCTGATTCCTTTGTATGCTCACATCCATACCATAGATACAAGTAACAACACATACTACTCCGTTCGGCAATTGGTAAGAAGCATGACTTACCTTGTAGGTGTGCCAGTATTGAGGATGGTGATGGAGGGCTGCCTATATCAGATGCACATAGTACACTCCCTATACATGGTTGAGCACAGGTGGTGTCATGTTTGGCATCCCTTTTACTGTATGTGCGATTCAGAGAGAGGTGTTATTACCTGGGTCCCTCCTATGTCAGTGTATGTGCTATGAATTGCCTCTTTGCCAAGGCCAGGGCATACTGGACATGCCTCCTTCTGCCTACTGGGGCAGGCTCAGGTTGTTCCTCCTCTGAGTCAGTTTGTGCCTGTACAGGCCTTGGCAATGGTGGGGGGCTGTGTGGCCATGCCCCGTGCTGTTGTTGCAGCTGTTTCTGCAGGATCATATTGTGTATATGGCACATATGATGACAATTTGAGTACATATAGCTGGTGAGTACTGCAAGGCTCCACCGGATGTGTCCAGGCACCAGAACTGTGACTTGAGCATCCCAAACACATGCTCTATTATAATTCTGGTCTGTATGTGTGCCTCATTATGGAGTTCTTGTTTGGGTGTCTGTGCCATTCTGATGGGTGTCATCAGCCATGGCTTCAGTGCGTAACCACCATCCCCCACTAGGTGACCGTAAGGGATGTCCCCATTGGCAAATCTCTGGTACAGCTGTGTCAGATGCCAGATGTGGGAATCATGATAGTTTCCAGGGCAGCCAGCACACACATTTATTATGATGCCCTGGGCATTTCATATGAACTGGCAGATGGAGGTGAAGCCCTTGTGGTTGATGTAGACTCTACCCCGGTCACCGGGTGGTGCTTTGATCCATATATGCATGCAGTCTATAGCACTCACTACCTCATGGTATTCTGCTATTTGGTGGAAGAGATGCATATTGCTGGCCAACACCTCACAGGTGTTGGGGAAATATACGTGCTCACCGGCATGTGCTGACATGGCATCCAAGAACTGGTGGAGTACCCTGGATGCTGATGCCTGTGAGATCCCCATGCTATCCCCAGTTGGCCTTTGGAAAGTACCTGTGGATAGTATTCTTAGGCATACACATACCTTGGTATTCACTGGGATGGGTTTCCCTCTGTTAGTTCTGTGTATCAGGCGTGGCTGGCACAGCTCATCAATTTGCTGTAGGAGGTCCCTGTCCACCCTATAGCACTCCACTATCTACAGCTCATGTAGCCCCTGGTAGGTTACCCTGGGTCTGTACACTCTTCTCCATCTCCTCATTGTGGGTTGGTCGACAGCATTCTCATCCTCAGCACCCTCAGCCTCTTCCACATGTTGATGTATAATAGCTACTCCAGCCCCTATAATTTTGTTGTTTTTGTTTGTTAAAATTTCCCCTTTTGTATACATCGGTGGTGTAGACTATGTGGTAAAAAACAGAGGGAAAGGTGTTTGCATAGTTTATAGTAGTGTTCTGGACTGGGCTGGCTGCTGCCTGTGTAACTGGCTGATTGTGATACATTTCACCTGCCAGCTATGCTAGTTCTCCTTGATTACCTTCCTACTACTATTTTCCATTCCCATTGCCCTCCTGTTTAATCCCAGGGGCACGCCAGGCAAACACAGTGCTCAAATGTGCACAGAGCTGCTATTTCCTGGTTTACTTTTTATTTTTTCCTTTAAAAGCCGGTGTGCGGTGTGCACACCCGCTTAGGCAATGTAAAGAGTGCTAGGCAGCCTCAGACAAATCCCCTTGCTTAGCTCTGCTAAGCTAAGAGCAAACCCGAGCCACAGGTCACCAATCTGCTTACAGTATGCCTGACACACACCCCTATGATGTCAGCTAACTCCTAGGCTTGCACCAAGTTATTCCTGCATGTACACTGTTGGGTGCTGACTAGCAGTGAAGGGAAATTTGGGATTCAGTATCACTTCCCTCATTTGCATAGGATTGCCTTCTGATGAATAGTTACGGGTCCCACACTGAGCCTCCCCCCTTAGCAACCACTATTCACTGGCCATGTTGTCTTCTGCCTGCCATTGAGTATAATGGCAAAATAGTGATTTTGGTTAGAATGCTTATTTCAGGTTATTAAACAGCTGAAATCAGCTAAAAAAAAAAAAAGTTCTTTTTTTTTTTTTAACTATTTTCCATGCCAATGGCCATATATTTGGCCATTGGCATGCTTTACACATTATATACACCCATTATTTGGAGCTGTCATGGCTCCATTTTGTAGTTTGCAGAAATGTACTGGGTTACTAACCAAGTACATTTCTGCAGATTACACTAGTCCTGCATGGCTGGCTGCCAGCTTCCTGGTTCGCAAATTCACCTCATTTGCATGGTTTTCACCTGCAAATGGGGTATTTTGCATACTGGAGCTGTGTCCATGCAGGAATAGTGCAGGAGCGCTCATGCATGTCCCTGTAGCTTATTCCTGGATCGCACGGCAGACATATTGCCTGCTGGAGCTCCTGCACTGTTCCTGCACGAGCTCCTGCACTGTTCCTGCACACTGTGCAGGGCTTGCTGAATCCGGGGGATAGTCTAATATTTGATGAAACAGATCTTCACTTTCATACCCAGTTATATATGCATATAATGCTATAATTCTATAAATGTTCTCTTCACCTCACATGCTCAAGAGTTAACATTCCCATCCTTACCAATGATACATCTAGTATTTGTACTTGTTTTATACAACACAGCTGCTCCAGAACAACTTTCACTTCCTAAGTTCCATATTATATGTCCACCCCACAACTTTTCTGCCTGCTGTCTTTCTTCACTTGTCAGGAATCTTACATTCTAAAACAGAATATCATCACATCACATTTAGCACACCTTCCAGTATCCCTATCCTTAATACAGTATTAATAATACTGTTCACATTTACCAAAATTAGACTAAAATTGTTGATTTTCCTTGTTTTTAAGTTTAGGGAAAATATCTGTAAAATTAAATTTTCTTATTGGTCTCTATTTCTCCTTTTGAATCCTTCTAGTTATTCATTGGTTGTTAGGCCCAAAATTGTGTGAATATAATTAGTTCATTTCTTGTGATGTTTATTAATGGTCCGAGGACGGGGTGTTTTACAGTGAAAGCACTTACCTATTGTTATTGCATTTTATCGCATCCTGTATGTGTATTTTAAGCAGCGTTTCATATTAAAAATGTTTGTGATAGCCGTGGTGATTGGACCACTTTTATTTTATATATTTCAGATGGATATCTGTGTATGTGTTCTACCCCTTCTCCATTGTGTTCTGCATCCGTGTACTCATCCCTTAGCAATCATAACATTACTTTGGTCCTTAAGACATTCTTTGGCATAACTTTTGATTTGAGTGCTCTAACATGATTGTCAGTGTTGATGTGACACCCTGACCTCATGTGCAAAAATGGGAATAAGGGGTTTTGGATGGATGAATGGCTGGATGGATGGATGGATGGATGGATGTATGGATGGATGGATGGATGGATGGATGGATGGATGGATGGATCTTTTGTTTTGAGTCACACCAATAACTCAGCACCTTAGTAACACCATTGGCTCTTAAGGTTTCATTACGACTACACTAGAGACTCATGGAAGGTCAGTGTTTCATTACGACTACACTAGAGACTCATGGAAGGTCAGTGTTTACAATAGCTACTCATACATTACTCTAGCCATGTATAGTTGGTCTAACACATTCTGCATGCTAGGCTAGTCACTATAGTGGCATTGACAAGGAGCTGTTCATCACACACACACACACACACACACACACACACACACACACACACACACACACACACACACACACACACACACATATATATATATATATATATATATACACACACACACACACACACACACACACACACACACACACACACACACACACACACACACACACATTTTACCTTTTGCCTAGATAAATACTATACAATTCAATGGCCATACAGGTAAAAAACGCACTCTCCAAAGCTAAGAATGCTGCATCCATGGGACCAGATGACATCCCGGACTGTGTACTACATGAACTACAAAATGAACTGGCACCTCACCTAAGTGTCATGTTTAATCATAGCCTCATCTCAGGCTTTATGCCCACTGAGTGGCACACAGCTTCAGTTATCCCACTCCACAAGGGGGGATCCACCTTAGATCCTGGAAACTACTACCCCATTGGTCTGATGAGCCTGATCTGCAATGGCATGGAACTTATAAACAAAGACATTGGCAACCTTCAAACACTGGACCCCGTCCAGTTTGGGTTCGTGAAGGGACGATCTTGTCTTTGGAACCTGATTGACTTCTTCAAATTTGTCTCCAGAGCTGTGGATGAGGGTAAGGCAGTCCACACAGCCTATCTGGACCTTGTCAAGGCCTTCAACACCATCCCCCACTCTGGAATCATAGATAAACTTACTAAGCTGGGCATTAATCCCTATGTCACTCGATGGGTTGCCAACTGGCTTACTGACAGAACCCACACTGTGAAAGTAGCCGACTCCAAATCCAGCTCCAGACAAGTGACAAGTGGAGTACCTCAGGGTTCAGTCCTGGGACCACTCTTGTTTGGCATCTACTTCTCTGAAGTACAGGCCAACAATAAGGGACTCTGGCTAACAAAGTTCGCAGATGACTGCAAACTGGGAGTCATTATTGAATTCCTAAATGATGTGGATATTCTACAAAAGGGCCTTACAGAAACAGATGCTTGGTGCCAGAGCCATGGGCTCAAGCTCAATGCCAAGAAATGTATAGTTATCCCCTTTGGGAAAAAACATGTACATGTGAATTACCATGTAGGTGGCAGTACACTAAACACCGAAAGTGTGATAAAAGACTTAGGGACACAGGTGGACAGTGGTCTCACCTTTGATAACCACATTGCCACAATAGTCAGGAAATCCTTCTATGTGGCACACCTCATCACTAAGGGCTTTTCATCTAGAAAAAAGGAAGTCATTGTCCCACTGTACTCATCCCTCATTAGACCCATTATAGAATACAATGCCCCGTTTGGTTTGTACCTCTCAAGACATCTGCAACAACTGGAAAAGCCACAGAAATTCCTCACTAAAAGAATCACAGGCCTAAAGCAGATGCCCTATGCTGACCATCTAAAAAAACTCCAGCTATACTCTGTCGCATATCGTCTATTCAGAGGCAATCTCTGCTTAACATACAAGGCCATGTCAAACCCAGAGCTGCTGGACATGCTACACTTAAAGAAATCCCAGTATCTCAGAGCCACATGCTCCAAGGATCTAAACTTTGTCATCACAATGAACAAAACATGCTGGAGGGATAGGTTCCGGACCCAGAGACTCCCCCGTCTCTGGAATAGACTGACCATACATGTCAAGCAGAGTGCCTCTTTGTCCCTCTTCAAAAGAAACCTTGATGATTGGATGGGAGATTGGAAATTCAC
The DNA here is from genome assembly GCF_019279795.1 of Protopterus annectens. Classification (NCBI taxonomy): domain Eukaryota; kingdom Metazoa; phylum Chordata; order Ceratodontiformes; family Protopteridae; genus Protopterus; species Protopterus annectens. Next base: position 437,834,870 of record NC_056733.1, read on the forward strand.
CCCGGGGATCACATCAGTCACCCTGCTAGACAGGGGTCCAGAGAAGTAAATACTGTGGGAAGAAATAGCCAGGGAATTGTTATGGCTAGGCTTGTATAGGCCCTAGGGCTGATAGCCTAGTAGCAACCTATGAACCTATGAACCTATAACATACTGTTCTATATTAAATACCTTAAACAATCATAATTTAGCGACTTCAATGTGATAGTCTAAATAATACCACACTGTGTGAAACAGAATAGTGCCATGAACTTTGATGTTTTTGGAGCAGATGATTCAGAGACGTGTAGAACATCACGTTAGCATGTAAAATAGCATGATATTCATCACATGCAAATGTCTCCATAAATAAACTCAACATGTAAATAAGAGCCACTGCATTTGCAAATTTTGGAATGAAACATGGCACCATGATCCAGAAACATATATAAAATTTGTAATGGGTTGAGGCTATCACATTTTCTGTACACAACCATGTTTTGGCAAACAGATTTATAAGATACTAGTAGAAGCATCAACTCCAGCCAGTTAGCATATGTTACCAGACACTTTAGAACCAACATGATTTTGCATACCACCACCCTCCACATCTCAGAAAGGTCATTTAACAGTTAACGTACTTTCACCTCCATGAATGTGTGGTACCATCTTCACATCAGGATATGAGAGATGCTTGCAATGCCTAACCCTCTGGATTCAAAGGTTTTCATAGCATTAATTATTCTTACTGCAGGGACCGTTAACTGCCCAATGGGAATGTGCTATGGTTTTGGCAGACCTCTGCCTCATGAATCGTTCACTAGTTACTATCTACACTGCTCTTGCATGTGGAGTAGCATATGTTGCTCCAACAGACAGCATATTAGAGAATCATCACTATGTGGGACATCTATGACATAGCCTTCTTTCTTCCAGGTCCTGGAGGCCATTAACTGTATCACATTGTCATCAAAGCCCTGCCTGTTCTACTTGCCATCTGTTATTTCAAGAACGGATCCCATTCAAAAATCTGCTGAGTGATATGCAATGCAATGAGTTCTATAAACAGTGTGTCCGAGCACCATTCAAATAATGCCCATGATTCTTACATCTGGCACAAGAGTGAACTATCTCAGCATTTCATGTGGGGAGAAATCCCACAGGCTCATGTATTTGATAGGTGCACACAGCGCCAACCTTAAAGCCCATGAATGTCTGGTTACATGAACATAGGTAGCAGATCCTTCACAGTGGTGTTTGCTGTCTTGTGTTACAGGAGATGCTGTATATACCTTGAAGCCATTGCTGGTGATCTTAGTTTTCAATCCTCAGGAAAAGGCAGAAACAACATCCAGCTCTGCAGTGTTACAAGACTGTACACTGCCAAATGTATGTTCAGACTGCTGAAGTCTCATTTTCAGTGCCTAGCTAGCTACATCTGGCAGTGGATTGTGGTACTGCCAAGATATGCAACAAAATGTTTGTGGTGTGCCCCATGCTATGCAATATAGTATTACATAAACAGTACCAGCAGGTGGGTCCATAATGCAGTAGATGACATACCTTTGCCAGCAATGGAGGAGGAGCCAGGTGTAGAGTCAGAGGAGGATGTGGCTGCAGCAGATCCCTATGCGAGGAAGAAGCAGGTGCAATATGTTATGGCACTAAGAAAGATGTGGAATATTACCCACAACTAAAAGCAATGACAAGAAAAAACACAGAACCAAAGTGATGCATGCCTTTATACACTCAGGATATACTGTAGAGTGCAGAAACTGGCCACTCTGTGTAGCAATCATTTCCATACTCACATAAGTCAGATTGGAGGGCAGACTACAGTCATCATCATCTGCAGAGGTGGGTGCACAGAGGCATGTGACAACAGTGTTAACATAGATAGAAGGGTTATGAATGCTACCTGCAGTAAGTCTGCACATGACTAAGGAGATTATGGGGTGTCAGGGATCATGTCCTTGGGTAAAGTTCTGGAGCTTCCATGGGTGGACTGCTGTCATGGGGTACCAACTGTCCCTGCAGAGTCAGGCTTGTGCTTCAGGAGGACATTGGATTCATATATAGGAATGTCACTTTGGCCTGTGGCATATAGATATTGCAGGTAGATGATCCGGGATATGTACCATTTGGTTACATTTCATTTTGTTGAAAGCACAAACTATTGAATCCCTATTTGTCAAACTGAATAAATTGAAAGCTAAATTTAGCAAACACTCACTTCCATGAATTTTTTTCCTAGGGAAACTAACTTGTTGGCCATAACTGGAAATTTGCCATTTCCCCCACTGTAGTGAGATCTAGGACTTGGTATATTCAGTTGTGGGATGTGGGAGGCACAGCCAGCCACCAGGGTGGGTTTTAAATTATGTGGTTCTTGTGATGATCACTAAGTTGGTCCACTAGTTAGTTTCCCCAGGGGGAAAAAATAATGGAAGTGATCATTCACTTCATTTTGCTTTTGATTTATTGAGTTCAGTAAACAGGTATTCAATGGTTTGTGTTTTTAACAAAATGATATAGACCAGTACCATTTATGGACCATCTACCAAGGAGTGGGTCAATGAGTGGGATGTGTGGTGTGATGTGCCCACAGTGGAACAAGACACATCCACTTAAGTGTCCACAGCCATAATTGGAAACAATGGTGGAGCCATAAAGGCATCATCTACATCCACATGAGTGATCTTGTTCAAGGGTGAACATCATGGTGGAGTCATCAGAAAACTGTTCTCATCATTCATGATTACGGCTAGGACTGGAGGCAAATGTGAAGCTAGCTATCCATGAAGAGTGTTCATGCATACCTCCAATTTACAACTGTCCCCTTCCTTATCTATGCTTGCTATTTGTAAGCAGTCAGAAGGAACATTTGGAGTTATTGAAAGAAACCAAAGACATCTTCATGTAGGCTATGTAGCACATTGATCAACCACTGACATAGTCTGATTAGACTTCCTCTGTGCCTGGATGTCCATGGTATGAATGACCAAACCTCAGTGTGCTGACAGGCATAAGTGAACTTCTTCCCAATGTCTTGCATGTTTACCTCTGAGGGACATTCTTCCCCACTACTCATTAACCTTGGAAAAAATAAAATGACATCATACTAAAAAATGGGAATCAGGGAACAGAGTATAACCACATATTTTTTAAAAACAACTAATTTTCCTTTTCAGTATAAATGAGACTTCCTCAGAGTTACTAAACTGATGTATAGTGGCACAGTAAATATTCGCAGTGAAATGCAGCCATGTGATAGCAATCCCCACAATTATTTTACATATAATATTGTCATTATGTAAAGTTAAACACCCCCAGTTTATCTGAGTGGTTTCACTTTTTTTTTTTTTTTTTGGCCAGCACCTTTGACAATCATGCATTCCTTCTGTTGCTCTATCATACCTCTTAACTGTCCAGATTTTCACAGTATGTCAAGATTTTTGCCTCAAAATTTTAGTCGGTTCTTCATAAAATTTTTGGCTTTCTGGCAAATCATTCGGATGATCTGAAGAATAAAATTAGTAAATAATGTCATACATTTCAGTTTCAGACTAAAAATCCTTTAGAAAATGCATTCTAGTGCATACTCTGATATTCTAGTAATGTTCTAAGTTTACAAGAAAAATATTTTAAATCTGTCCCTATTTTTGAGCTGTTGTACCCCAATTATGTCAGGCTTTGTTCAGATTTCTTGGCCCTAAGAGGTTTGAAAGGTATGTGCTCGTACAATCATTCATTCTTTCTGGTTTGAGGGCTCAACTTACAAGTTACTACTCTCAACCTGGAGGTAAAAGTCAAACATCTTTCATTAGATCTGAGATCCTCCCTTGCATACTAATGTCACATTAGACTGGGCAGGCAATGGGGAATAGCCTGAGCACAGCTCCCATCCTAGTTGCCTAGTCCCATAGAGCAACCAGGGCTGCTGTTGTTCTTCTATCACCAGCTTTGTTTTATCTCACTCCCTTTGATCTTGTTTCTATCAGATTTCCAGCAGAGAAGTAGCCAGTGCATGTTTCCCCCAAGAGATGGATGTATCCATCCTCCTTGCCTATGCTATCAAACATATCTGACTTAAGTCATCTGGACATTATCTCTCTACTCACCTGTAAGGCTGGATGTCTCAACTTCTGTAAACATTTAATATTAATACTGTCTTCAAAACTGAGGTAATTGGAAATGTTTAAATGAACTAACAAAATAATCTTGTTTTACCCAGTACACTGTCCAGATCCCCCTACCTGGGAATATTGGTAACATTATCCATCATCCATTACCAAAATGTACATTTCTTAAAACCAGTGCAACCAAGAGTGTCTCTATATAATGTATTATTACAATTTTTGCTTGGCAAAAGAAGAAGTCTCCTTTGTTGAGAAGATAAAGTTATTTGCTTGTTTATAATACATCTGTTTGTTTAATGTACTCTTTGAATACAGCTTATTTTGTGGTTTGATGTAAGTAATTGCTCTCCGTGGTCTAAAATGATGAAAAAAGACAATGCGCAAAATCATATTTACAATGTTAACTACACTATGACAAAAAAAAAACTCTGCCTTTTACCGGTATCAAGATGGGAGTTTACAACAAATAATGTAAGACTTTCTTAGTCAAAAACATTAACATCAGTTATTCTAGGAGGATCAAGACTTGCTTATGAAACTCATTAGAGCCTTAGAAGTATGAATAAAACAAGCCCATTTATAGAGGAAATATACCAGGACCAATTCACCTGTAAGAGAATCATATGTAAATCTGTCTCTGATATAACTGCCCCATTTTTTGTTACAAATATTCAATCAGGCAGGGGGCTAGGGACAGTTTTTTAATTTACATCTTTTGCACCTATCATTCTGATTCCAAAACCTGGCCAGGCTACTCAAGCATCTTCCATTTTATGCCTGTATCCTTATTATAGATTGAAAACAAAAGTCGCTAGCTACAGAAATGTTTTTATATACTTATACATTAGTCACAATATGAGGTTATAAAAGGCAGACAGATAGTCCCCAGTTTGGGCAAATTGTGAGTTAACCTGACCACTCCATCGTCTGCTTACTCTAAACTTTAAAAAAAATGATACTCTCTGGAGTGGCCTTTCCTCAAGCATGCTAAGCAAGCCTTCAGAAGTGTGTGCGCGTGTGTGCGTGTGGGGGTGGTGGGGGGGGGGGATGGTGGTGGTAACATGACAGCTACTGAATCAGGAGTCCTTAGCTCAATTTATAACAAATAGATAACCATACTTGCCTAACTGTCATTCCACACTACATTTAATTTCTTAAATGTACAAAACTGTTTCATGTTAGATGGGAAATACTCCAATTTACTGTTTCTATGTACATAGCAGATTACATTATTACTGAGTCATTTATAATTGCACTCATATTTTACCTATTTCTAGGAAAATCACAGTATAATTTCATGTTTACTGTAAGTTCCGTTGATGTTGCCCTTTTTGGCTATGGTTTTCCTCTACTAATGTCTTACAACTGGAGTTGCATCCAGAAAGTGTCACTGGACAAGTGTAATAATCAGTTTAACGTGTGGTAAATAAAGAAAAAGTGTTACAAATGAGTATTAGACATGGCTATTTTCTTTACCATTTATTGTTTGTAGCAGTGACTGGAACTATAGCTGCATATATTAGGTGATCTTAGAAAATTGTAATAATACAGACATTGAAGGTTCAGCACATCATAGCATATCAGCATCCTGGTTTGCAGATGACAGACTTTCAAGGTTTTCAGATCCTGAGAAGTATATGCAAAATATCATATTGACTTTGAAGATGTTTAGGACTGTCTCCTAACTGAATGAATGCATATTATTTACACTGAACAAGGGATTAAATTGATCAGTCACAGCATGAAGTTATGGGAAAGAGTAGTGGAAGCTAGGTTAAGAAGGGCTGTGATTATTAGCGATCAGCAGTATGGTTTCATGCCGGGAAAGAGCATTACAGATGTGATGTTTGCTCTGAGAGTGATGATGGAGAAGTACAGAGAATGTCAGAAGGAGTTGCATTGTGTTTTTGTAGACTTGGAGAAAGCATATGACAGGGTGCCTAGAGAGGAGTTGTGGTATCATATGAGGAAGTCAGGAGTGTCAGAGAAGTATGTAAGAGTGGTACAGGATATGTACGAGGGTAGTGTGACAGCGGTGAGGTCTGCTGTGGGAGTGACGGATGCGTTTAAGGTGGAGGTGTGGTTACATCAAGGATCAGCTCTGAGCCCTTTCTTATTTGCACTGATGATGAACAGGTTGACAGACAAGATCAGACAGGAGTCCCCGTGGAATATGATGTTTGCAGATGACATTGTGATCTGTAGTGAGAGTAGGGAACAGGTGGAGGAGACCCTGGAGAGATGGAGATGTGCTCTAGAGAGAAGAGTAATGAAGGTCAGCAGGACTAAGACAGAATATGTGTGTGTGAATGAGAGGGAGGATAGAGGAATGGTGAGGATGCAATGCAAGGAGTACAGGTGGCAAAGGTGGATGAGTTTAAATGCTTGGGGTCAATAGTTCAGAGTAATGGTGAGAATGGAAGAGAGGTGAAGAAGAGAGTACAGGCAGGATGGAGTGGGTGGAGAAGAGTGTCAGGAGTGATTTGTGACAGATGAGTACCTGTAAGAGTGAAAGGGAAGGTCTACAAGAGGGTAGTGAGACCAGCTATGTTATATGGGTTGGAGACAGTGGCATTGACAAAAAGGCAGGAGTTTGAGCTGGATGTGGTAGAGTTAAAAATGTTAAGATTTGCACTGGGTGTGAAGAGGGTGTACAGGATTAGGAATAAGTATATTAGAGGGTCAGCCCAGGTTGGAAAGTCTGGAGACAAAGCCAGAGAGGCAAGATTACGTTGGTTTGGACATGTGCTGAGGAGGGATGCTGAATATATTGGGAAAAAGACACTAAGGGTGAAGCTACCAGGTAACAGGAAAAGAGGAAGGCCTAAGATAAGGTTTATGGATGTGGTGAGAGAGGACATGCAGGTGGTTGGTGTGACAGAGCAAGATGCCGAGGACAGGAAGAAATGGAAACAGGTGATCTGCTGTGGTGACCCCTAATGGGAACAGCCGAAAGAAGATGATGAATGCCTCTCTATAACAAATCCACTCCTAACACAGGATAATATATTCAGCTTTTATTACTATAATATATTCAGCTTTTATTACTTATACTTACAAGAGCAATAAACTCCTTTATGAGCTGGAGTTCATCCAAGAATAAAATTATGCGTTTTTCACAATTTCTGTTTTTAGATTGTCATATCTTATTTTTGTGTAAATCTCAGTTTTCCAATAAACTTCAAATGGTTTCAACAAATCTTCTTTGGGACTCAAACCTCTATGAAAACCTGACATTAATAATGACCAAAGGTAAACTGGTTGCTGGATTTGTGTAGCAACCAATAGACTACTTATATTTGCCAATTGTTGTATTTGTAAATTGTAAGCTAGAACCCTTCTTACTCCTACATGGTTTCTTCCAGGAATGGAAGTAATGAATTCCCATTAATGTAGCGTCTCAGTAGATGGTAGATGCAAGATCAGGGAGCTGGGAAGGTTTGATAAAGCCCTTGTGAAATATTATGTGGGTCTGGTTATTGCCACACTTTAGCTTTATTGGATAACATTTGGGATTATTCAAAGTACTCAGTAGATTCTAAACTGATACACTGATAGGTATGCTTGACCAAGGATTTGTTTTGTGCCAAAATTTTAGGACGGCATCTATCAATTTATTCCCATCTTTTCATGGATACATAGAGGATTGCCACCAGATTTAATCAACATTTTCACAGTATTTTAAATTAAGATTGATGCAGTTTAGGCGTGATCACATAAATCCCTTTCAGAGACTCTCACATAAACAATATGCACCAGAGACTGAAGTTCTTAAAACTAGAAGCTATCCAACACACCTCAGTATAAAAGTTTGCAATACAATTATCCAGACATCACACACATTCACCTTTCTTGTAGCCGTAGTGTACTTATCTGTATCCCTTAAAATTGCCAGGAGCACATTTTTAAGTCCAGGCAGAGATTTCTGATGCATCAAGTAGTTGTATTTATATATTATAAGCTATTTCACCATTAACAGAACTCTTCTAACCAGATTAAGAGGAAACATTGAGCTGTGACATGATGGAGGCATCAGGATATGAGAAGATTATTTTCACATGACTTGAGATTACTCTCCAAGTCCAAAGAGTGTGGGAAAAGGTCCATGATTCAGCCTCAAGGGCACTAAGAAATGGTTTAGCAGAGGAGAATAATAAAGGTTTCTGATTGTGAGACTTACTTTTATCTGGAGTTTGTTTAAAGACAAAGAAAAGGCTCAGGTTAGCCATTCTCAATGTGGATGTCACTGTTTTTAGGAGGTGAAAAATAGATCCTGGGAATGTATCTATTTTGCCCTTTTAAATGGGAATAGATTACAGAGCTGTCATAAAGTTGCCTCTTTTAGTCCTGCTTCTAAGGACAGCTGGTCTTTATTTCTTTATTATTGGGAGCATCCTTTTTTATCTCATAATTTGATATTATTAATTTCTTATTGTTCGCATTTGCTAAGTGAATGAGATGTGACATGTCTGGACTTAATACCAAGTTTTGGAAATAACTAAGGTGCTATACTCGTTAAGCATGTTTTATGGTTCATGAAATTCTTGTATTTTATAAAATCATTGCACTTGTGGTGTTGTTAAAACTTTTCATTTCATATATATTAAGAGGTACTGCAAAATGCAGGAAAATAAAATAAATATATGACTGTACCAATGTTCTACTTGTTTTTTGTTAATAACTTCCAAGAAAATCAAGATTATGGCAAGTAATTCCTCTTGTTTGCATAATATTTCAATGGCAAAAATGTTAAATATTGCATGTAATATATTGTTCCAAAGTGCTGAATAAAACAGAAAAAAATGACCCAAGACACTCTTTCTGGTTTTCCCAAGTATAATTAATAACACATCGTTGATTCAAAATTATTTTAACTATAAAGTTAACGGGCAGGATTCATGAAGCCTCCGTGTAAGAGTTACAAGGCTTACATGGAGGCTGCAGTTAAACGGTGTGACGTCAGCATGTCATGCATATGCATGAGGGCATGCTGAATCACACCTAAGGCTTACACGGTCCGTGGAAGACAGTAGGGGGCGTGCCCGTAGGCCGAGCCCTGCAAGCGGACACGCCCCCAGAAGAGTAAATGTGCCTAAAGTAAATCCCCACGACAGAGTACATGAAAATGTGAATAAACACAACACAACACATGCCCCCACAGACTATGAACATAAAATTATATAAATGAACATGTTATATTTTTTTTAAATTGTAACGATGATTGCCCATGAGTGCGCTCGTTTGCGCGGGCGTGCCCGTAACTCAGCCACAGTTAGCAGTAAGTGGGAAAGCATATAAGAACTAACTATGCAAAGTAAGCCTAAAAGCAATAGTGTAGCGGTAGAGACGTTGGCTGAAGAGCAGGCAGTCATGGTTCGAGCCCCCACAACATCAATTATTATTTTTAGTGAAATAAGCACGAAACAAGTCCCTGACATATATGTACACATATAAAATTATATTTTATGTAAAATGTAATGAAATAGGTCATTTATTTTGAAGAAATGTGAGATAACAAAATAATAACAAATGTCAGATGTGCCTATAGCTGAGCTACAGTTTAACAAGGTGAGTGCATCTGCCCGTAGGTGAGCAGTGGTTTAACAGGTGTAAAATGAGTGCCTGAAGGTGAGCAGTGGTTTAACAGGTGCAAAATGAGTGCCCATAGGTGAGCAGTGGTTCAACAGGTGCAAAATGAGTGCCTGTAGGTGAGCCGTGGTTTAACACGCTGAAACTGTGTGCCCCTAGCTGAGCTGAGCGTAATATGCGTGCTGACAGCAAAATGAGGTGTAAACCAGCGTAACCCGTTTGCGCGGAGCTGCACACCACGTCAACAAGCTAACCGACGGGCAACATTGAGCAAGCTGTAACAAAACTGCCTTTACACAGACACACCACCTAGCCTGTCTAGACAGTCATAAAATATAAAAAGCAGTGGCCAGGTTTGAACCCAGAATACCATGCACCATAGTCAATGTACTGAACCACTAAGCCATGACAGCTGTACTTAGAAATGTAGTAATAGCAACTATATAGGAATGAATAGAAAATTTGTGAAGCTGATACAATTCCAAAATGGCCAATCACAGATAAGTGTGGGAAAAACGGCATATATAAGCCCCATAGGTGGGAATACACAGCATTACCGATTGTAGAACTAACTTGCAGCCAGAATGTCAGGAGTAGGTGAGGGTAGTTGCTTCCGAGCACAGAGGTGGGGCGTTGAGGAGTCCAGATATATGGTCTGGCTCCTTGTCCACAATCATGAGGCCCAACTCATGCAGGGCCAGGTCCTGTGGGGAGCATACAGGGCTGAGGCGTGGGACCGGTTGGCTCATGATCTCACCAATGCCACAGGGATTCCAAGAACTGGTGAGCAGGTCCGTCACCACCATGCGGACCTGAAGAGACGTAAGCAGGACCAACTGAACCTTTGGATCCAGGAGGCCCGGCAAATGTCCAACCCCACTACTGAGCAAGTTACATCTAATTATGTATTTAAGAAATTAACCTAGCTGATATTATGGAGATGTGTATTCCAATATTACTTTATTTATATTACAGCTGCAGGTGTCCGTTCTGCGAACCGCAGAGCCTATGGTGATAGGCTGGTGCGGTTGCGCCACCAGGCAGGTCAGTAATCCTCTCCCTGTAACTGTAAATAAATATAAAAGTATGACAGTTAGCAAAAAAGTGCAGTGTAGTCACTAAGTAATAAAATGTGCAAGTAACAGTGTAAGAGTGTTTGCAAGTATTGCTTGATTACAAAAGTGTGTTGCAGTCTGCAATCCAAACAGAAAAATGAAAATGTCTGAAATAAAGTCTGAAATAAAGATGCCCCACCTGTAATATAATAGTACACAACCTGCAGCAGGCTGAAAAGTACAGCTGCAGAAGATGAGCAAATCACATGTGTGAAATATATCCCTGTTGAAATACTGAAACATGACAAAAGTGAGCCTGTTGGAAAGGATTGTAATAACTACAGGTAAAACATGTCAATAAAGCCTAGAAGTAAGTACCATCCTGAATTGTAAAAATAAAACAAGTGAGAGAGTGTGAGAAAGAGTTATGAATCCACCAATAAAGTAGTAATAACTCCTGAATAAAGTATACTGCAGTTAGTAGAGAAGGAAATGAATGTGACAAGCAGAACCAAACTGCAAAATGTGTTCAAAGTGTTCCTGCAGCTGGAATGTGTATCCCAAAATCTGGATATGTTGCTCTCAGTCTGCAATATGCCAAATGAAATACCAAACATCCACAGTTGTCTATAGCTATATAAAGCAAATGTAGCAGGATGATGTAGCTGAACAAAGCCAGATATGAACGTGTATGAATAAAAATGAAAATGTATATTGATGTAGCAGTAACATTCCTATCACCAACTTGAAGTAGTTATCACATAGGAAACTGTAGGCAGAACTGTAGTGTGTATATATCTGCAGCTATTAGAAATGTACAGCATATGTATTGGTATTTGAAGGTGTTAATTATATTTTCTTCACCCTACCCTATAACCACATATAATCCATTTCACGTGAAATTGGTATGTGCAATCACAATTAACACCCCTGGACATTTGTCCTGTTGGGTCATACATATTTGCATGTACGTTGATGCATCTGCCCTGTTCATACATCCAAACCTGATGGCCTGTTGCCATCAATCAACCCTGCATGTTGTTGGACTGTGTATTGCTGTTCAAATTATGCATGTGTTATGCTCGCTGTTCAATGGTGTGAATATCTGGGTGTTTGGTTAATGGGAATACTAATGCATGCTGTTACAACTAATTGCGAATGGTATTGTATGTTACTAACCCAAACTGTCATGACATAATGCAAAACATAGGGCGACAGGGAAAGCGGGTTCCAGCAGACACACCTCTCCCACCTCAGCTGGCGAGTGCACCTGGCAGTAGTGCCCAGTCCGGACCCTCCTCCGGTGGCCCTGTGCCACCTGCAAGTGGAAGCGCTGCAGGGGATGGGGCTCATCCCCCCTCTGCAAGTGTGGCCGGAGGAGAACCACCACTCACCCTCCGTAGCGTCCAGACTGTGGTGTGTAGGGAGATCCAGGAATCTGTTCTTCGGCCCCTATGCCAGCTTGAGGCACAGGTGGCAAAACTAACAGGCATGCCTGTTGCCTGGCCTACACAGCCCCCAGCACAGCCCTGTCCTGGGCAGTGAAGGTACAGTGGCAAATGCCCATGGGTGGGGATATCAGTTCCACTGTTGCCATCTGTGGGCTCATGGGCTCTGGATATCCAAACATCCGTCCCCGTCAATTGTGTAACCCCCCACACATGTCATACACTGCCCCTGTATGCATCTTGTTTGTCTTGTCTGTTGACCTACCCAACCTACCTCCCCAGCTATACCGACTTCCTTTACCTGACATACCACTCTTACCTGAAAAAAAAAAAAAAGGGCACTCTGTACCCACAAAAAAATTACGCCCCATACATAGCTGCCCATTTCGCATACATGTCTGCTGGACATGGAACCTGCCAATTACAATTGGCTGTACAACAAGTATTATTGTTGTCCTTACACCTCTCTCAGGGGTGGAAGGTTTCAAATGTCACACCAAATTACAAACATATGCACAGCTGTTGCTGATGAAGAAATGGGCAGCTATGGGCCTTACCTACATCCCTCCTGCAAAACCCAAGCTTGTTTCCCTACTGTCTTACCCTCTTTGTGACCCCTTTTTCACCACTTTCCTGTCTCCCCATTTTCATTTCTTTCAAAGAAAATAGCGCGGGTGTGCGCACGAGTAAGCACTGTTAAGCACTTGTAAGCAGGTGTGTGCGGAGCTGAATGCCAGTGCGCATGCGGGAGCCTCACGCAAACCAGCGCTAACCCGGTTACAACTGCTTAAATGTGCCTTAGTCACTCTGAATGACAGGTCCTGTAGTCTGTTCAAAAGCAAAATAAAATCCCACTGTCAGTCCCGAACCCAGGAAACAGTAGTCTGCATGACTTACCACTAAACCATGACTGTTATACAAGAGCATTGTGCTACAATAAATATATCATGTAATAGTAGGAATGAATGTAAAGGGAATATAGGATGTGTAGTACACAAAGCATGTCATGTATATTTACTGTCAAATCTAGTGGATTTCTATAATAGTAGTGTGTGAACAGAAACAGCCATGCTAGTTGGTAGCTAGTAGGTAATAATGGCAGTTATTATATATATATAAATATATATATATATATATATATATATATATATATATATATATATATATATATATAGTTGTAGGTGTCAGTGTACATACACACGTAGTACAGGAAACAGGAGAGATGAATGGAGAAATGTTAATCTACAACACAGCCTGAATTATGAGAGAGATACTAACCTTTACACTCACAGAACAGTGTCCACAGCATACCAGCATGGTCCCCACCCTTACAATCTGAAAGGGCAATGCCTATCTCACATACCCTTTTATAGCACTGTCCTGAAATCACAGTGAGAACTGCAATCAGTACACAACTGGCTGCATGCAATCAGCAAATGCTGGCTAACAATTGGTGCAGAGGCCATCACATGGACATATGCAGATACCTACAAAAGCATCCTGTACTCCCAGTCCACGCATACAATACTTTCCTTGCACCGTCTGGAGGCAGAGAGAGAGAGAGAGAGAGAGAGAGAAAAAGAAAGAAAAAAAGAAAATAAAAACACAAACAAAAACTACACTTAAGAAAAACTAAGTTGAAGCTGTCATCAGTGACAGTATCAAGCTGGGCTAGCAGCAGCAGTAACCTATACAAACGGTAACATAATCAGCTGTGACAAACACAGGTAATGTAAAGTAACAATTTAATAGTCTACATACTGTGAACCCTCCATATGTGTTATTGGTCTGTATCTATATGTATGTCTATGTGATAAGTTGTGTGTACGTTGTTTTACCCAAAGGGAATGGCTATACATTTCATGCCATTCAGTGTTAGGCCATGATTCTGGCACCAGTTGTCCGTTTCAGTGAGGCCTGTCTGTAGGATGTGTGTGTCAGCTGGTGTATCGACTATGGCGCCTAGTTTGCAGTCATCTGGGAACTTTGTCATCCACAACCCGCCCATGTTTGCTTTCACATCTGAGAAGTAAATGCCAAACAAGAGGGGTCCTAGGACAGAGCCCTGTGGGATACCACTTGTGACTGGCTTTGAGCCTGACATGGCTCCAGCAATTTTGACTTTATGGATTCTGTTGTTCAACTAGTTTGCAACCCATCATGTGACATATGTATTAACATTTAAGCTGATGAGCTTGTCTATGATGCCTGAGTGGGGTAGTGTGTTGAAGGCCTTAGGCAAGTCCAGGTAGGCTGTATGGACTGCTTTGCCCTCATCAATGGCTGTAGTGACTGTTTTGAAAAAGTCAACCAGGTTCAAAAGGCAGGATCAGCCCTTCACAAAGCCAAACTGTGTGGGATCAAGTGTCTGTAGGTCCCCAATGTTGCTGTATATGAGTTCCATAATGAATCTTTCCATAGCTTTGCAGACCAGGCTGGTTAAGCTTATGGGGCGGTAGTTCCCAGAGTCTGTAGAGGTGCCTCCTTTGTGGAGTGGGACCACTGTTGCTGTACGCCAGTGTTCAGGTACATATCCCGTAGTAAGGCTAAGGTTAAATATCATTTTTATATGCGGTTGTAGCTCCTCTTGGAGTTCACGTAGCACACATCCAGGGATACCATCAGGTCCCATTGATGCTGTGTGTTCTGCTTTGCTGAGGGTGGCCCTCACCTGGACATCTGAGATGACAGGGAGGTTACATTCAGCTGTGATAAGTATTTCTTCTTTTGGGGGAGAGGAAGGGGGGATATTTGCACTGAACCTGTCTGCCAGAATGTTGCCAATATCTGTGGGTTCAGTGAATTTTATGTAGTTGTGTACTAACTCTGAGCATATCTGAGGCTTTTGGTCCATGTTTCTAACAAAACTGAAGAAGGCCTTGTGGTTATCTTTAGTGTCCTTGGCCATTTTTCTCTAAGAGTTGGCCTTGGATGTTGTTATGAGAGAACTTAGCTTTTCACTAGTGCTGCCCACAGATGCCTTCCCTTTATGTGATTATGCTCTGTCCTGCAGTAGCCTCCTTCTATCATTATACAATTTGTCTTTGGCTGGGG
Organism: Protopterus annectens; assembly: GCF_019279795.1. Taxonomy (NCBI): domain Eukaryota; kingdom Metazoa; phylum Chordata; order Ceratodontiformes; family Protopteridae; genus Protopterus; species Protopterus annectens. The sequence goes on from NC_056733.1 coordinate 437,850,134, forward strand.
TCCACCAGACAGGATGCTTAACCTTTGTGCATAGGGTCTGGGTTAGAATTGTGTGTGCATGTTCCATGCATTCTTGGGGACGTCCGTGGGAAGCATTTGCAAAGGGGTCAGCATTGTGGGTTGTGGCTTCCACTGGCTTAGTGGGCTGCATGGATACCATCTCAGTCCTATCAAGTGAAAATCTGTCTATTCACATATATTTCAAAGTAGTCTACTGTGCTGGTGGTGGTGGTGGGATATGTATATCCAGGCCGATTAGTTTGTGTCCAGATCACACTAGTGGATGACGTTCCACATACAGTACCTTGTTATGAACCCCCAGAGTGAGGTGGTGCATTGGACCTGTCTCAGTGTGCTGACTGATGGGGCTTGGTACTATGTTGTATGGAATGTGGCAGGTATTGTTGTACAGGTGTCGGCTGAGCACTGATATCTGGCCATGTACATGTGTATCCACCAAGAGACACACATGTGCTACATATGGGAGTAGTAGTATATCACTACAGTTGAGTATCATGTATAGTATGTGTGCCATATTTGCTGACATAGTTTGCTGATATCCTGTTTGTGTTCTCTTTTAGGGACATGGCGCGTCAGCGAAATCCTGCCTACTCTGCTGCAGAAGATGAAGAGATACACCAGAGCCTGGTGCGGGATTATGACATACTGTTTTCCCGCACCAGCCAGAATCAGCAGGAGAGGGCTGCACTGTGGCAAGACCTTGTCCGTAGGGTAAATGATATTGGCACGCATAATAGGACATATGAGCAGGTACGACATCACTGCAGTGATTTAATCAGAAATGTCCGTCAGCGTGAGTCGGATATCCACAGGCAACAGGTCACCACAGGAGGTGGGGTGGCCACACACCCCCCCTCACCAGACTGGAGGGGCTACTCCTAAGTGTTGTGGCTCCAGCCCAGGAACATCAATAGCAACACACCTGCATTATGATGGAGGCTGGAGCCATACAGCAACACGACATGGAGCGTGCAGGTAATATGCCATATGTTCACTTGACTGTTCTGTACACTGTTAGTTTATGCATGTGTAAGGTGTGTCCTTGGTATGTAGCTGTCAACATAGCATGTAATTGTGCAGGTGTGATATTGCCAATATCAGCAGCTGACATGTGAAAGGCAACTGTTGTACTACTGAACTGTATCATACGCAGTATCAATGGCACAGTTGTGCCCACTGACATTAATCCCCTCATTTCTGCAGGTCCCTCTGGTGTTACAGCAAGGCAGCCCATCCATGCTGGTGAGTGTGTATTAACAATACCTATAATAGTCTTGATAGTGCTAGTAATAATAGTGTAACTCAGTAGTGCTCTGTGTGTATACTGCGGGGTGTGCATGTGTGCATGTGTGATTGTGTCCACATGTGCATGTGTGCATGTGTGCATGTGTCCACGTGTGCATGTGTGCATCACTGGTAACATTGTGTAGACATTGTAAACTGTGTTTCCTGTCTTCCTCCCACAGGTTCTGGTGCTGCTCTGGTGCCCTGCAGCAGGGAACCTGACTCTGGTGCCACAGGTACTGATAATGATGATATCTGTTTAATGGCACAGGAAGGTGTGTCAGGGTCCGTCATTGGTCAGCCAATTGACAGTACACAGCTGTCAACCCCATCATTGCGCACAGTCATCCTGCCAATACATCCTATGTCACCAATGTCCCTAGGTGATGGACAGGATACAGTGGGCATTGACCAGGGTAATGTGGTATCTGTGGCACATGCTTCCCCACACAGCAGCCATGGGCAGGTACCACACAGACAGTTGCCCATGGGTTCTCATGGGAGCATCCGTGGGCGTACTGCCTCTGGCAGACGTGCCCAAAGAGGTCTGTCAACCTCAGCTATGTTTCGGGCTGTCATGGAGGCACAGTCACGTATGGAAAGGTACACCAGACAGGGTCTGAGGGAGCTGAGAGCATGTCGCACATCCATGACTGACAGTATGCGTGACATTGCGGATGCTATCCGTAATTTCACCGATGTCATAGACAGACGTTGTGGGGACATATTACAGCAGTTCCACAACTACATGTCCATGAGCCAGGGCAATGGTGGACAGTTGTGACATCGACGTGGCTGTATGCCAGCAACAGCAGCAGCTGGCAGGCGGTGCAGATGACTACAGGCCCACGGACGTCCCCAAAGTGCCAGCAGCAGCCCCAGCAATGCTGGGTCTGTGCTGTCATCAGACCACCCCAGGAGACCACGTGCAAGTGGCTCTGGACAGTCCCAACAGGGACCTGTGTCCAGTCAACGAACACCAGATTCTGATGACAGTACCCAGTCTGGCTTAGTACCGGATACGGTCCATAGCAGCCCTGCCAGGCACAGGTGCCATGTCCATGGCCACAGACACTGATCTGTATGACCTGCCAGGTGCAGTCTGTGGCTGTCCACAAACCCCTGTATATGGCAGCCATGAGGTGGAACTGTGTGCATGCATACACACATGCGAAATGTTAACACCTAGGGCTACCACATACATGCACACACTGCATCAACAGTGCCCCACCCTGTACTGCTGTCCCTCACCAGCACACATACACATACATGTCAATTGGTGGTATCAGTGGCAGACTCAGGCATACCTAGTTCACACCCTGTGCATATGATGAAACTGTGCCACCTCCTGCAATCTCCAAACATCAGTGCAGGAACAGGTTAACATGTTGCTGATGCACAGGGAGACTACATAGAAGTGTATTAATAGTATCATGTTGGTAACAGTACAGTGTGCTGATATGATTGTGTGTATATCCCAGCATGCCTGATGCAGTAACTGTATGACTGTCCTGAATTGTTATCTACACCCATAGTAAGTACCATAGTATAACAGCTGCACATTTGTGCATACCGGTGGTAAGGATGTCAACAGATAGCCACATACATAGGTAGCACAAGGGAGAAGGTAATGCAAGTAGTGATACGCAATGATGGACATGTACACTAATGGTGGGATGTTGTCCACAATGACTATGCAATGTGGATGTTTGCGCATGTTGATATGTGTGCAGTACCAATTTAATTTAAATTAAATTAAATTTAAATAATTTCAGTTTTACCATGGACATCTGAGCTGTGCATTCCTGGGTACATGTTTATAGTGCCTGCATATTTGCACTGTTACCTACTGGAAGTGGTTCCCCTTCTTTGTTGTACAATGGACTACTTCCAGCCCTGCTTACTGTAGCTTTGTTTGCATGCATGTTTGCTTGAGGTTCCCAGGAACACTGATTCCACCTGCAATGCAGATTTACAGAGCTTCTGTGGATTCCTAGTGACATCTGCATAGCTTACTATACATATGTCAATGTCTCACTTGACAGAACGTCACTGTCTGTCCTGTTCACATGTACGTTGCCTGTGACACATTGCATATGACTTACCTGGCATTTGCCCATGTGTGCAGTCATAAATGCCAGCACTATGAAATCAGAAGCAGTACACCCACACATACTCACCTTCAGTATGTTGTTCCACATTGGCCCTATGTGTTGGTAATCACCATGGCAATCACACTACTATGGTAGCATGTGCAAAGGTAACTTGTGAATCACCTCTATGGTCCAGTTGTGGTATATGTGAGTCATGTGGCAATGTCACAGCTGCCACATGTATGCAGTCAACCCTCTCCCCTGGCCAGGAACGTACAACACATGTGTGAGATGCAACCACATAGCCAATCTGGGGACTGAGCGCTCTGAACCCAGTACTGCCATACCCTGTCAGGTGGCATGACATACTACAGTGACTACAATACCAGTCTGACATAGACTTGCACTGACAGCAATCCAAACACATGAACACACTGGGGCATACTTGGAGCCTCAGAATAGCATCCTGCCTGAGCATCACACACCTCCGCAGCTGGCACGCAGGCATACGTTAAGTTGGAACAGAGCACATGCCACAACCCACCTGCTACAGATGTGTCAGGTACCTCTCTTGGCCGGTGCAGTGGGGTCCCGCTCAACAGGCTGTACATGGTGAAGGTCACAGTGATATGTCCGTGGGGCACTATGGTCCACCATATAACACATGCATACAGGTCAGTCAGAGGCATGGACACATATGACTCAGTCATTGTCCATGCCACTATGGATGACCTGAGACATACCTCCCTGGACTACATGATAGGGAACATAGAAGGGCTCTCTCAGCATGTGGCATGGGCTGGTATGAGCCTGACCTTGGTTGCCATCATACCCTCACCAGGTATGCTACCACAATATGTAGGAAGGGTGTTCTATGTCTACATTTTGCTCAATCTCCAATGTCATTCATAGGGTATCCAATGGCTGTCAGCGTGTGCTTACATGCTAGGGAAGCCACAATGATTTGCGAGGGGCAGCTTGCACGTGTCACCCATGGGCCATTGTATATTGGCGAAGCCTCTTGATACACACATAGTGCCTTTTGCTGCAGGGCTCAGATTACATAGCCACCTCTGCGGGTATCACATGGGATAGGACACTAACAGTAATGCTACACAACACCAGCAGTGTACACCGCAAGATGCATGCACTGGACACTGTCCTCAGCACGGTAAACTGCAATATCTGTGCAGTAACAGATTCCTGATTCACGGCTCACAGGTGCAACCCATCACTGCCAGGTTATACCTCATACCATGCCTGTCGTCCCCTACACATGTACCACAGATGAACAGGGGGGGAGGTATCTCAAGGCACCACAGATACACACACCTCCAGGTTGTTGGCACAGCACAAAGCATCAGGGCCTATCCATGTGCTGCTAACAGTGTGTTGGACTGCCTTCTGGTTCATAGCCTGGCACACACAACCCTCCCATACACAGAAAACCCACCTGTCCTCCCTAACAACACTGGGAATATGACAGTCTCTACATATGTCTTTATATGGCTGGACTGCATCTAGCCGAACATCGTGTGTGAGCATTACTGTAGCTACAACACACTAGCTGAAAGGTTCCTAGCATGTAGTCACTGAATTGCAGTGGAACAACATGTTACCACTCCCACAACAGGTGGGAACATGCAGCACCTGTTCATCAACTACATGTAGACTATATGGCCCAGACCAGATGTTTATCCCCCGCTGTTAGGATGATACCATATACAACTCACACTGTATATACACATACCATATGCAGCCCCTGCACAGTAAGACACAGTCATAATGTTATGCAGTGCAAATACCATTTATTCACTTGAGGCACGTGTCAGACATGGGAACTATTGAAGGTCACAGGTATATATGTGTATGTGGCACACACATACATCATGTGTGCATTGCCATTGCTGGTTTAAGCAATGTCATGAATTGTTATGAACAACAACCCACACATGGGCATTTTGTGTGACACAAACACACGTGGCAGTTGTGGGTTTCCAAAACATACCTAACTGTGCCCTGACAGTAGTAATAGACCCAGTAGCGGCGTGCACTATTTGCATTAATTACACACACCCTACTACCTCTCCCCCCCCACACACACACACACACACACACTTGCCATTTGCAGGATTCATACTCCTACTTAACTATGTTATGACACTTGAGAGAGACGCATTAGCGGAGCGTGGTATTCAAATTACTGGGAGGTTCCTCTTCTCCGGCTGTACTTATAGGGTGCTGACATCATCAGTGTTTGGAAAGGGTAATGTGCATCATGTAGTGTGTTCTCCTAATTTCCAAAAAGGCACATATCTTTCATGCAGACTTGCAAAGACACAAACTCTCCTCATCCAAACTCACACACTTGCCATTTGCAGGATTCAAACCTCTCCCTGACTATGTTATGACATTTGAGAAAGACACATTAGCAGAGCGCGCTATTTGAATTACTGGAAGGTTTCTTTTCTCCGACTTTACTTATACGGTGCTGACATCATCAGTGTTTGGAAAGGGTAATGTGCATCATGTAGTGTGTTCTCCTAATTGCCAAAAAGCACATCTCTTTTATACAGACTTGCAAACACACAAACTCCTCTCATCCAAACACACACACTTGCCATTTGCAGGATTCAAACCCCTACCTAACTATGTTATGACACTTGAGAGAAAGGCATTAGCAGAGCACGCTATTTGAGCTACTGGGAGGTGCCCCTTCTCTGGCTGTACTTATAGGGTGCTGACATCATCAGTGTTTGGAAAGGGTAATAATATGCATCATGTAGTGTGTTCTCCTAGTTGCCAAAAGGGACATCTCTTTCATACAGAATTGTACACACACTAACCCCCCCCTGCACACACACTGAGCATTTGCAGGATTCAAACCCCAACCTAACTATGTTATGACACTTGAAACAGATGCATTAGCAGCGCACACTATTCACATTACTGGGAGGTTTTCCTTCTCCTGCTGTACTTATAGGGTGCTGACATCAGCAGTGTTTAGAAAGGGGAATGTGCATCCTGTAGTGTGTTTTTCCAGTTGCCAAAAGGGACATTTCCCTCACACAGACTTGCACACACAACAACCCTGCTCACCCACACACACACTGAGCATTTTCAGGATTCAAACCCCTACCTAACTATATTATGACACTTGAAGGAGACACATTAGCAGAACGCGCTATCCGAATTACTGGGCATCTGTTCTGCACCTGCAGTATTTATAGGGTGCTGACATCATTATTTCTACAGAGGTATGTACATCTAGTACTACCTGTCAGGTGGGGAATAGCATATATATGCATTTGCAGCCACCTACTTCAGGGTCAGATATGCACATCGCACTGGCAGGTTATGTTCTATACCATGCTTTGTGGCCACATGACCTATAACACACAACACAACCAGTCCAGACCACCCCTCCCACATCCAGGACACGCACTTTGCTTCCCTGGGAACAGTGCCAGGATATGCAGGTGTTCACATACACCATTCCATTTGTTAACGTCAGGTACAGGCATATTGTGTGTGGGAACTACTCAGGCCTCTACAACATTACCCTACAACCACTACAATATGTGAGTCCATGTGCTATGGCAGAACCACTCACCACATATGTCTCATTTATCAAAGTGTGCGAGCAAGCCCAGTGTGTGCTTTCCATATGTTGAACTCTGCAGCCCACCACATTTGTGGATGAGTGTGAACTTCAACAATATCGCCCGTTTATGGTTGTGTGTTGTGTGTCATGTTGCGTAGTTACTGTCCAACTGCTTTGTGTGTGAACACAACAGGGATTATACTGTGCCTGCAGGATTTGCATGGGATACTTTGCATACAGTTGTCAACATCCTTTCATACTGACCTGACACTGTAGTACCGTATAGTGTACTGGTTTAGTACTTTCACTGTGGTGGACAGTATCCTGGGCTTTACTCCTATCACTGCTTTACATTTCCATAGTGAGCACAACAGCCTGGTTAGGGGCCAGTTGTGCACATCTGACCATGTTGCATTATGTTCAGATATGAACTACTTATACCAGGCTTGTCCAGCATTGGCAGTGTATTCCACAACATAGGTGTACATTGGCAAACAGTAGCGATGTGCCCTAGGCCATTTCTAATGCTAGTCGGAGAGTGTGTTTGTCCTTCGACACACATTGTAAGTGGAGTTTGCCATGACATATGTCATGGTTAGTATACTGTGCCTCCGTCTACCTGTGACATAACAGTGATACCTAGGGTAAACCTACCATCTCCCATCCACTCATCACGATTCCTCTTGAGGAGAATTGATGAGTGACTCTATGGATAACCTGTACTGGGAGTTTACTCATGAGAGGGGGTGGCTTCTGTGTTATGGATCATGCAGTACAGCTTGTCCTATATATGTCAGTGCTGGGGTTCAGGTCTCTCATGTGCATAGCTCACTGCCATTCATATTGTACAAGGTGTAGCATGTTCATTGATTCCAGCTTGGACATGGCTTTATACATCAGGCACAGCTTGCCTCTGGGTGGGCAGTATGGCAGTGTGTGGAGCTGTAGTTTGTTTAATCAGGCAACACATGGCATCTGTTCAAGCTCTTTGATACTCCTGATGAGGTACTGTTGGGGACTTTACAGTTGATGGAGGTGTCTGCTGAGGTACATCCCACAGGGGCTATTATAGTCAATTGTAACGCTGATGATGGATGACTGCAGAGCCACAATGACCTCCCCTTATCTAGATTTGACAACCTTCATGATTAGGTGGGTATATGGTATGTTTCTGTGAACACTACAGCCACATGTTTGTCCAATGCAGGATATCTATCACCTTGTGTCCCAGGTCTCTCATTACATGTTAGGTATGTAATGGGTTAACACCTATGTGGTAATTGGTGGGCACTTACTGTATATCCACGGGGGTTGACTATACATTTTTCTGCAATTAGCTTGCTGACATGGCTATGGCACCAGTTGTCTGTTTCTATGTGGCCCTTTTGTGGGATGCTTGTGTCAGCTGGAGGGTCAGATATGGTGGGCAGTTTGTAGTCCTCTGCATACATGTTCAGACACAGTCCTTCCATGTTGGCCTATACCTATGGGACATATATACCAAACGAGGGAGGTCCCAGGACCAAGCCTTGTGGGATGCCAGTTATATCTGGTTTGTAGTCTGACATGGCTGCAGCATGTCTGACCATGTCAGTTCTGTCCTTGGTCTGGTTTGCAACCCCTCTACTGACATAGTGGTTTATATTTAAGCTGGTGAGCATATCTATAATGAACACGTAGGGTATTGTATGGAAGCATTTGCAAGGTCCAGCTACGCTGTGTGGACCACATTGCCCTCATCAATGACCTTAATGACTGTTTCAAATGAGTCAAACATGTTTAGGAGCAGGATCTGCACTTAAGAAAGCCACACTGGGTAGGGTCCAGTGTCAGTAGGTCCCCAATATCTTTATGTCTGCTGTACATGCTGATCCTTTCCATAGCTGTGCAGACCAAGCTTCGCAGGATTCTGGGGTGGTAGTTTGCAGTATCCATTCAGGCAACAGCTTTGTTGAGAAGGACCACTGTTGTTGTACACTGCTCTTTGGGTACATATCCTGTGGTAAGGCTGACATTGAGCAGTAGTGTGATTTAGCATTCCATTCTTCTTGGAGTCCATGTTGGACTCAGCCCAGGACACCATCTCATACCATTGCTGCTGTGTGTTTTGCTTTGTAGATGCTGGCTGTTACCTCAGCATCTGCAATGTCAGGGGGCCAGCAGTCTGCTGGGATAGATATTTTGCATTCTGGGGGGGAGGGGGGTTGCACTGCACCTGTCAGGTTGTATGTTGGCAATATGTGTGTGTGTTTGGTATGTTGTTTGTAATATTTGTGTGATTCAGAGCATATCTGTGAATTCACAACACGGTTCCTACCATCAGTTGAGTAAGCCTTGGAATTATCCTTAGTGTCCTGTACAATTTGTATCTTCATAGGTTCATAGGTTCATACTAGGCTATCAACCCTAGGGCATTTGTAAGCCTAGCCAGAGTGTGTGTGTCTTTCACCACCCCTTGCTATGTGAATATTATGGCCATTTATGATTTACTTTACTGTGCCTCTGTCTGGACGTAACACAGTGAAGACCCCCAGTGTACATCTACGATCATCCATCCACTTGACAAGATTCCTGTTGAAGAGTGTCAGTGAGGGGCTCTGCCTAACATGGAGTGGGATTCTGTTCCAGGGTGTGGGGAGCCTCTGGGTTATGTATCTGTCCCTCCAGCACATCCTATTTCATTATGTGTTGAGGTTGACATCTGTCACTCTCACAGCTCCAATGGCTTTGATTTTTCTGGGGTGGAGCATGTCCATTACTCCTGTGTTGGACATGGCCTTGTACAACAGACATAAAATGCCTCTGTGTAGGCAGTATGTGACTGCATTCAGCTGGGGTGTCTACAGCCAGGCAGCATATGACATATATTTGAGACCCTTTATCCTCTTGGTGAGGTACCTTTGAGGTCTTTCTAACCGCTGCAGGTGTCAGGTAAGGTACATCCCAAATGAGGCATTGTACTAGATTATTGGTCTGATAAGAGAACAGTACAGGGGCACAATGACCTCTGTTGACGTAGATGTGAATCCTTTCATGATACGGTGTCCAATATAGACAGTCTTCCTAGCCACATTGGCAATGTGAGTGTCACATAACAGGTTACTGTCCACTTGTTTCCCTAGGTCCCTGATTACTCCTTCCATACATAATGGTTTACCACCTATGTGGTAATTTGTGAGTACCTTGTTTGGTATTTGGTGGGACATTCATACTGTCCAGTGTCTTCAGGACGGCTGGGTGGGGTTCATGTGTGTGAGAGTGTGGTCTGTAGCATGCTACAGACTGTACAGCAGTTTTGCCCATGGTTAGGTGCACATGGGTGGTCTCCGATGCTTCGTGCATTGTCAGTTACCTGGACGTATGGGTGTCTATGCTGAATATGGATACTCCCCCTCCTTTTATGTTTTGGTCCAGGTTTTGGGGCCATAACGCATGATATGAGGTATAACCTGGTAGTGCTGGTGTGCTGTCAGTAGGCTTGCAGCAGGTTTCTGTCAGTGCACAGACATCGATGTTCTCCATACTGAGGAGGGCCTCAGGAGCATGCATATTGCTGTTTACATGTCTGGCATTGGTCAGCATTACCCTTATGTTTCTTACCACTTATGTTTTCTAGGGTGGTGGGTTAGTCTTTTCAGCCTTGCCTACGTAAAGCTCTATGGAGGTGGCAAAAGCCTTATCCAATATCCAGACGCCCAGGGGTAACAGGTGCTAGCCATCCCTGGAACAGCAGCATGGCTTGTCAAGCATGACATCCCAAGCAGACAGACATTAGATCCTCTTGGAATGACAGCAGTAATTGTGCCACTTGTTAAAGCTGATCATTCTGTGTTTGTACTGTGGCATCATTCTTGGTGAGGGTAGGATGCTGCAAACGGTCAGTGTCATACCGGCCTGGAGTACATACTCAGAGAGCTCATCTATGTCTCTTTTCATGTAGTCCAGGGAGGTACATCTCAGGTCATTCACACCAGCATGGACAATGATTGCATCATATTTCTACTTGCTTTGGGGTGATCTGCGTACTTGTGTTATGCAGCATATTGTAGCAGCCTACAGGCAGCTTACTGTACCCTTTCCCTTGTTCAGTCTGTTGAGCAGGACAGCAGTGTGTCTGGCTATGGAGTCACCTATTACAACTGTATCAGGCATGTTGTTTCTCCTTCTGGCCTGTGACTGTTTGGCACACCAGCTTTGTATACTATGTGTGGCATGTGCTATGTTTGGAGGTTGTGGTTGCTTGGGGGTCTGCTTTGGAGGCCTCTGTTGGTGTGGTGTGTTTGTAATTAGGGCCTCCGGGAATGTTTTTCTGTGTTTATGTGTTTGGTTTGCAGTTGTGATAGGTCTATGTGGGACTGGGTTTGTGGTGTGTGTGGTTACCTTCTCCTCCTGACTAGTTTTGACAGTACTGAGTTGAGGGAGCTCAGCCTCCATTTTGGATAAATGGTTGCATCTCTCACATATATTTGTATTTCTTGGGGGGAGTTGAGGGTTGTCTGTGTACTTGGGGCAGGTGTAACATTGCCTCAGGATTCACAGATTCAACTTGTTGTAGCTGGACTTAGTGGATTGTATGTGTGGACATATTTTATTGCCATACTACTGATCAGTGATTACTTCCCTTTTTATGTTTCCTCTATCGTGTAGTAGCTTCCTCATTCTCCTGCATGGTTTGGTAATGGCTGGAGTCCAGCATGCCAGATGCCTGCATGTATGGCATTGTGTCTTGTTGTTATTTGTGATTGCATAATCCAAGCATTCCTGGCTGTGTTCATGGAATGCCTGTATAACAGGTTCTGAGGTGTGGCCCATATTTTGCACCTGCACAGGGCCTTTAATGGATTCCACATCAGTTTGGAGGGGTGCAACTTATGCTTTACACATGTTTTTCACTGTGGTTTTCTGGCCAGGGACTGTGGTCAGGATGTGTATATCCAGTGTGATTACTCTATGGTCTGGTCTTACCAGTGAGGGATACACTTCTCATCTTGCCATCCAGTACCCATGTTGCTGATTATCACATCCAGTATGCTTACCCCTCTTGTGGGAGTGGTACGTTGTTCCTGGGCATTTTGGTTTATGGATTCTAGGAACTTTTCTCCTACAGTGTTGGAGCTAGTATAATGCTCCCAGTCTATGTCTGGGTATTTTCAGTCAACCAATATAATGTGGTTTGGGGGGCTTGATATATTCATGTATTCCAACATAGGCCAGGTGCAGTTCCTGGTGTTAGGACGGTAGTCTGTAGCAGGCTATAAACTGGGAAGCAGTTTTAGCCACTGTTACTTGACCATGGCTAGTCCATGCTGCTTCTTGTTGTGGTACCAACATGGGGGTGTGGTTATCCTTGACAATTATTGCTAGTCACCCTCCTTTTGTAGCTTGTTCCATGTTTTGAGGCTGTACAGCACAGTATGATGTGTAACCAGGTAGTGTTAGGGTGCTGTTGTGAGCCTTGACCCAGTTTTTTGTTTCAGGACAGATATCAACATTCTCCATACTGGGTGAGTTTACACTGCACGCATCTTGCTGTTTAGACTTCTGGCATTGGGTAGCATTACATCTAGGTTCTTATCCCTTGTGGTTCCTATGGAGGTGCGTTTGTGTTTTGAGCCTTACCTATTCAGGGCACGCTGTGGGTAATGACAGCCTTTGCCAGTATCCATGAGGCCTGGACCGATAGGTGCACGCCACCTCTAGCAGGTGGAGCATCATGTCATGCTCAGCATGTCATCCCAGGCTGGCACACATTGGATCCCCTTTGACTAACTGCAATACTTCAGCCAATTATTGCAATTGATCATCCCATCATCATATTGTGGCATCATGCTTGGTGAGGGTAGGATGTTAGTCAGAGTCCTCAAGTGTGCATATACTATATGGTGTTACCTTACTTAACACATGGCATTCATGCCTCAGGTGGTGCTGCAGCGCTGCCTCTGTTGGATGCACATATTACACTCCCTGTACATGTTTGACAGCAGGCTATGTCATTTTAGGCATCCATGTTATTATATGAGTGAGTCAGAGAGGGGTATCATTCCCAGGGTTCCTACTGAGCCAGTGTATGTGCTATGCGTTGCCTTTTTGCCAAGGCCAGGGCATACTGGGCACGCCACCTTCTGCCTACTGGGGCAGGCTCAGGTTGTTCCTCCTCCGAGTCACGCTCTGCCTGTGATGGCCTTGGCAATGGTGGGGGGCTGTTTGGCCCAGCCCTATGCTAGTCCTGCTGCAGCTGTTTTCGCAAGATCATATTATGTAGCATAGCACATACCATGACAATTTGGGTACATGTAGTTGGTGAGTACTGCAAGGCTCCACCAGATGTGTCCAGACACCGGAACCATGACTTGAGCAGCCCAAATACACGCTCTATTACATTACGTGTTTTTGTGTGTGCCTCATTATGGCGTTCCTGTTCAGGTGTGTGTTCGTTTCTGATGGGTGTCATCAGCCACGGCTCCAGTGCATAACCTGCATCTCCCACTAGGTGTCCATGTGGGATGTCCCCACTGGCAAATGTCTGGTACAGCTGCGTCAAATGCCAGATATGGGAATCATGGTTGCTCCCAGGGCAGCCAGCACACACATTCATTATTATGCCCTGGGCATCACACACGACCTGGCAGTTGATGGAAGGGAAGCCCTTGTGGTTAATGTAGGCCCTACCCCGCTCACCGGCTGGTGCTTTGATGCGTATGTGCAGTCTATTGCACCCACTACCTCAGGGTATTCCGCTATTTGCTGGAAGAGACGCATATTGCTGGCCAATACCTCACGGGCATTGGGGAAATATACCTGATCACCGACATGTGCTGACATGGCATCCAGGAACTGGTGCAGTACCCTGGAGGCTGATGCCTGTGATATCCCCATCATATCACCAGTTGGTCTCTGGAAGGTACCTGTTGCTAGTATTCTTAGACCAACACATACCTTGGTTTCCACTGGGATGGGTGGGTTCCCCTCTGTTGGTTCTGTGTGTGAGGCGTGGCCTGCACAGCTCAACAATTTGCTGCAGGAAGTCTCTGTCCACTCTATAGCGCTCTACTATCTGCAGCTCATGTAACCCGTGGTAGGTGACCCTGGGCCTGTACACTCATCTCCGTCTCCTCACTGTGGGTTGTCTGGCACCGTCTGCATTGTCACCACCCTCAGCAAGTCGCCTATGTCTCCTTATGACAGCTATGGCAGCCCCTAGCATTTCTGCTCTGAGTTCAGCTTTTTCAGTTTTCACTTCTAATAGCTTACTCCTGTCTTGCAGTGTCTCTTGAGAGAAATATCCTCACTGCTGTTTGCAGAGTTTTAAGTGCTTGGCTGAGCTACTATTCTGCCTGTGTAATTGCCTGCTTCTAATTGTTTTCACCTGCTAGCTCCAGCAGTATTCCCTGCTAGCTTCCTACTAATTCTGTTGCTTCCTTTTTCCTTTCTGTTTCCTCAGGGGGGAGCATCGCGCATACCATTAGAAACACGCTCACAGTGGCTTACATGTGCACACACATGCTTACACGCTTCAGAATCTGCTTATTCAGGTTAAAACGCATGCACACCAGCGCAAACAGTCTTAGAAGTCTGCCAACACGCTCCCACATGCTCAGTCTGTCTTACACGCGTGCACACTGCCCTACCCGCACCTCATGGCGCTCACACATGCGCATGCACTCCCAACAAGAAACTTTGGTGTAAGCAACAGTGTACACCTTCCATTTCTTGACTTTCCCATGCTTATCTTGTGGCACTCCTCTTTCCATGATATGTGTCTGACATCTGTCATGTAACACTGACCTCCAATGAACTGCATTTATTTCTACCATTCCCCCCTGTGATGTCACCTATCTCCTACTCTATTCCTCCCCCTTATGTATCTCTTACACTACTCAGAATGTGCTCATTTGCTATGTGACAGTGGAATTCAGTATCCTAACACTCATTTACATCAGATTGCCTACTAATGCTTAGTTACATCTCTTAGACTCAGCTTCCCCCCTTAGCAACCACTAAACGGTGGCCATGTTGTTTTTGGTCTGCTGGTCCCTGTATTGTAAATCCATGTATTGCATAAAACCCACATTTGTGGGTTTATAACCTTCATTTTTATGTTTTATACAGCGCAATCCATTTGCGCGGGGCTGCGCTGCGTTTAAACATCGGCGATCGCAGAAAAAAAAAATTATTATTTTTCATTTTTGCATCGGGGTACCTTGCCAGTGGCCACATATTTGGCCATTGGCATGCTGCCTGACACATATGCACCCTTTATTTGGAGCTGACATGGCTCCATTGTGATTTTTGCAGTAACGTACTCAGTTGTCAACTGAGTACATTTCTGCAGCTAAAACGGCTCTTACACGGGCTGCTTTCTGCTTTGTGGATCGCTACTCTACCTCATTTGCATGCCTTTCAGCTGCAAGTGAGGTATTTAGCATATCCACGCCCAGTCCGTGTAAGAGACGTTTTAGCTGGTCTCTTACATGGAGTTTTGGGCTGTTCCTGGATCGCGAGGCTTGCATGGAGTCTTACACGTCTCTTACACTCCATGCAAGCCTTCGTGAATCCTGCCCAACATTGATGACTGGGAAAGCACTAGCCTTTATACATTCTCATAGCTGACAGATTGTGTGTGTATGTGTGTGTGTGTGTGTGTGTGTGTGTGTGTGTGTGTGTGTGTATGTATATGCATTTATTTATGTGTATATGATATGCAATCAAATGATCACAAAATCAATATTTGTTTGGTCAACACCATTTTGTCAACTCGAACAGATGGCTGACAGGTGTGCAAAATCTACAATCCTCTTTCCCCAGGGACTGTATGATCTCAGAGTTAGTATATGTAATTAGCAGGGGTTGTGGCAGATGCAGGGATTTGCCTCCCAACCAAAACAGTTAGTTTTTGGTTTAGCCCTCTCCTTGCAGAGAATGTGTCGATGTTACATGTTTCAGTGTTAGTACATCAATATGCTTGTAGTCGACACTGTGGTCATTCACCAGTTGCCCTAGATCCATGTAGCTATATCTATATCTATATCTATAGCTATATCTATATCTGTGTATGTAGATAGATTTACTATCTAGATGGCTATAGATATAAGCTTTACGTGCATGAGTTCCTCATTATGATAGTTGCACTGTATGTTCCTCTCCATTTGGATGTGTTTGCCATTTCTACACTGTCAAATACATGTGGTGCATGGGGCAAATGAATGTTAAGGTGTGATGCAGGCTGATGATTTAATGACTTGAATGTATTGTGGCCATA
Organism: Protopterus annectens; assembly: GCF_019279795.1. Taxonomy (NCBI): domain Eukaryota; kingdom Metazoa; phylum Chordata; order Ceratodontiformes; family Protopteridae; genus Protopterus; species Protopterus annectens. The sequence goes on from NC_056733.1 coordinate 437,866,395, forward strand.
AGGCTTCACACACTGCCACAGACCAAAGAGTCCTTGAGCTTCACCTAGATGTTAGACCAAAGTTGTACTAATGTTGGCACAGAGGGTGCAGTCCACTGCAGCTTCAAACAATAATTGGTGCAGCCTTCATGTGTAATCCAGTGCTGGATCCCTTATGGAAGGGCTGTGTATGTCCTTTCCTGCATACAGCCTATTGCTTACTTATTCTCCATTCCATGTGCCATATTTAAATGCAACACTTGCCACTACTCCTCTGTTAAGGTGTGTGTATGTGTGTGCGCGTGTGTGTGCGTGTGTGTGTGTGTGTGTGTGTGTGTGTGTGTGTGTGTGTGTGTGTGTGAACGTGCTCGCGTGTGCGCGAGTGTGTGTTAAATGCCCTAGTTAGGGATGTTAGGTTAGTTACTTTGCTTAGGGTCAAGATCTATATCTTGGTTTCAGGAAACAAGAGCCTGAATCCTCTACACCATCTACCAAACTGAGTTTTGGTGCATTTTCAAGAAACTGTGAGCTTCAGTTCATTTTCAAAGAATTGTGATCTTCAAGGGCAGGGAAGTTTACTGCTGCTAATGCTAAGTCTGTTTTCAATGAGTAGCTGTGTTACTTAGCAAACAGCCATACATTTCCACATACTCCTGCAGCATATAGATAGATTACTGATACTGTATTGTATTTTAAGGGGGAAGGGGTGGGAATGCTGCAGTCCTGAGTGTGTCTTCCTTTGCATGCGATGCCTAATAACTATGAGCCTGTTGTCAGGTTGCCATTCAGTCCCTATTACAATATTGTCAGCTTACCAAATCTTTTTTGTTACTATAATGTAGGCAATTTATTCTTCAAGGACAGCAGACACTGAATTTGTAGATGAAACAGAAATATAAAGTTGTTTGCCAGCAGCAACCTCTGCGTTAGTTACAGATCTTTAATGCAAAATTATTCAGATGACTTTTACTTCCATATAGACTGTGCATATTGACTGATAATTGGTGGATTGTAATGACAGAAGTTTAAGTGTTCTTTTATGGTTGAAATATTCTGAAATGGGCAGGTTTGTCATTACTGAGCCATCCATTTTGTTTCATTGCTTACTGAAAAAATGTTCAAAATTACAAATTTTAAACACACATAGCTCTCAATTGTCCTGAATTCCATGAGACCACCCGTTTTTAAGCTTAAATAAGCTTAATCCCCTGATTACCCAATTTGGGTACTTTTCTCCCCAATTATTATTTTAATTCTTCATTTTGTGCTGACCTTCCAGTACTAGTAAGTTAACTTTTATGGAAAAATGGCTGAGGACTAAAGTTATTAACCTCGGAGTTTCAGACTTGCATTGCATATCATTCAGAAAATGTATTTAACATGGATCCTGTTATTCTAGCATTTTTTTTTAATTTATAGGTGATATTTGAAATCGGTGTCCCTAATGTTGAAGCCTTTGCCTCTGCTCCCCCTCATTATGTGCTGAACGAAGTTACAAATATTGACAGAGACAGTTGAGTTTCAGACTTTGAGTTCCATCTTAAAATGCATGCTAACAAACATCCTGTTGTTTTAGCATTCTTTTAAGTTTATAGGAGCAGTGTTTAGAATCTTCCCCTAATGTATGGGCCTTAGCCCATTGTTTAAAGCTTGTCCAGATTTCTTGGGCTAACAAGTTGAGAAGTGTACTCCAGATGTTTACTTCATATTTTTGGGTTATTCATCATAAACCATTTTGTTTTCTTGCAAATAAGTGACTGAAGTCACTAAATAATGACATACACTGAAGTTTCAGACTTTGCTTTCTTTCAGAAAATGCTTTCTAACATGCTATTGTAGCATTTTCCTAAGTTTATAGGAGCAATATTTAAAATTTGTCATTAATGCTTAGGCATTTGTCCATGTCATTTTTTATGCTTTGTACAGACTTCTTATGCTAACAGGTTAAGAGGTTTGCCTTATGGGGTGTATTGCTTCCAATTATGTATACATTTATGATTTGCAAATGTTTAAGCACCTGTCTTAAAACTAACTCTATTAGCTGGGTGTGAGACTGGGTGAGCATATATTACTTGAATTTTATACAGTTGTCTGAAAATATGAATAATCCCATATTAAGTCTGCCTGCATACATATGGAACTCTTAATAAATATGTGATCTAAAATAATGCCCTGTCTTTGTGTAGCTGAACATGTGTGGGCATGTTCATTAATGTGCTTATTTTAATATTCATATATTATGTTAATTAGCTGTCCCTGATCGTCCCTGATTTTAAGATCCTTTGTCCCTGATTCTCTCATCTGGAGGTTGAGAGGTATGACAACACACTCTAACAAGTGGTGCTGTATTATAAAAGGAATATAATTTAATACAGTCAGGAAGGTGAATCTAAGGACACATCCATGTATGCATGGTCCTAAAAATGTGTGCAAGGGGCCTGTTATTTGAAAACAACCTAAAGTTAAACTGTTTATTTGCATCTGGTCAGATGCATTTCTTTTGAATGTGGGTTTCAATGTCATTTCAATGAATGTGAGTTTCAAGGGCAGAGAATGTTA
>NC_056733.1:437873932-437928932 GCF_019279795.1 Protopterus annectens
AGCACTGTTTCCACTTCTGTGGCAAATTCTAGGGATTTTCTTTAGGTAACTGTTCCCCAAACCATACTCTCTTGCACGAGTCTTCTTCTTTCGGTTTTTCCTAGTTAGGGGTCACCACAGCAGATCATCTGTCCGCTCATGATTGGCAGTGGAGTTTTATGGTGTCGAGTTGCCAGCCCAGCACCCAACCTTCCATAGAAGGCGCACACCCACACACACACACACACACACACACACACACACACACACACACACACACACACACACACACACACACACACACACACACACACACACACACACACACACACACATACACACACCTAGGGCCAACTTAGAGTGTCCAATTGACACTACTGCATGTCTTTGGGATGTGGGAGGAAACCGGAGCACCTCTTGCTGTGAGGCGGCAAAGCTAACCTCTCTTGTACAAGTCTATTATAAGAAATATAGCTAAGTATCTACAAGATTCTTTATAAAGTTATATAGCTGCTAGTCCCTCTGCTAGCTCAAGACATTTTCAAGCTTCAACCAACTATGTATTTTGGGGATCATATGCTAACATGAGCTACTGCTGACTCTAAATGCAGGTTTTGCTGTTGCAGTGAAGGCTACTTACAACCTGTGCATGACATCTTGACTGGAGAGGGATGGTATGGATAATGACGGTAACATCATAAAGCAGCTGAGTTATGAGCTCTATCTCACTTATTTTTTCTTCATATGTTATAGTATTTATTTGTCTTTAGTATATGGTAAACTGTTTTGTTTGTTTTGCTTGTAACCACTGTGGATTTGTTAGAAAATGTTCATTACCCAGAGGAACAGGATATCAAGGAATAAAACTTGTAGGGTTAATTCAAAGGATCTTGCCTGATAGTATTTTGAAAGAAAAACTCCCAAAACTTGCAGGTAATACATTTGAAGTAGTTATGAAGAAATAGCTCATTTCTAGAAAGTGCCAGATTGCTTTTTTGGGGTTAGCGTCCCCAGACTCCCTGACAGACATGTTTCTAAGGCTGAAAGTCCTTTTACAATTGGTATTAAAATTAACAGTCTACTGATGAAAAGGTGGATGAGGCAATACCAGTATTCTCTTTATAATGTATTATGTTACAGTTGCCAGATTTCTTCCAAATGCTACTTACAAAAAATTCTGAGAGCAGATGCAGACGATGGCTTCCATTGGTACCCAATTATCTGGCCTCTAAGAGTGCCGTGAAACCAGTCAAGATCCATTAAGAAGATATTTTATTTATTTATTTATTTATTTATTTACATTTGTTGACCGGGAGTGTCCGACTGGACGTAGGTCCATTTTCAGCGGAGGCCCGGGGAGAAAAGCTCCACAGTTAAAATAGACAGTAGTTACATTGGATTACATAGCGATTAACAATTTAGCATAGCAATTACTTACAACATATTTACAGATGAAGAATGTAGCACATCAGTAGACAACTAGAATCTTTATCTGTGAAGTACATAACAGACATTAACAAATGTTACAATAAGAAGTTCCTGCTGTATAATAAGTACTAGGCTTATGAGCATCTGAGCTTGCTATAATCAAGGTAGTTAGTGGAGTGGAAAGAAAGGTAGTGGTTGTATGGGGTAGGTGATATTAGAGTGGGAGTTGCAAGGGCATAGCCAGTATGTTTTTAGGTGCGCTTTTAGTAAAGTTTTGAAGTGGGGGCATGATGGTACGGAGGTAATTGTGGGTGGAAGGGAGTTCCATAATTTGGCTATGGTGCAAGAGAATAGTGCTTCACCAGCAGAGTTATTGGCTTTAGTGATCTGCAAGTGATTTTTGTTGCTGGATCTTAGTGGTCTGGTGGTGCAATAGGGTTGGAGTAGATTCTGGAGGGATGGGACATTTAGTGGATGGTTTACTAGTTTGTGGGCGAGTGAAAGTTGATACCACTGAAGGAGGTGAGGGAGTTCAAGCCAGCCCAGTTCAGCAAGTGAGAGATAGTGGTGACTACGGTAGGATGCCCCTGTGGCGAATTTGCCGATTTTGTTGTAGCAGGTCTCTAGCTTGTTTAGATCACATTGCCTTAGGTTGGTATATATTGGAGAGACATAAAGTAGGGTGGAGATAGTGTGGGAATTTGCTATTGAAATCTTTGCTGCTTTGGTGAGAAGTTGCTTATTTCTGTATAACGGTCCTAGTTTTTTGTGGACTTTTTTTTGTGGTCATGGATATGTGAATGTCAAATTTTAGTTTATTGTCTATTTCCACTCCTAGCAATTTGGTGTGTTCAGTTGGGTATATAGTGGTGTTGTCTTTTGCTGTGATGTTAAAGTGAGAGTTGTTTTGAGTATGTTTGGTGGGCTGGAAGATGAGTAGTTTAGTTTTGTTTGGGTTGAGTATTAATTGGGCATCGGATAACCAAGTTTCAACAGAGGAAAAGGCTTCCTGTGTGACTTTTTGCAGTTTGGGTAGGGACTGAGCTGAGCAGATTATGGTTGAGTTATCTGCGTATTGTATGACTGTACCATGTTTGGTGGCAGAGGCAAGATTATTGGTGTAAACAGAGAAGAGTAGGGGTCCAAGGATGGATCCTTGGGGAACCCCTATGGAGACAGGTAGTTGGGAAGATATGTCATTCTGCCATAGAACGGATTGTTGGCGGTCAGACAGGTAACTCTGAAACCAGCTGGTGACTGATTGAGAGAAGGATAGGTTATTAAGGACAGAGATAAGTTGTTCATGTGGGACCATGTCAAAAGCTTTAGATAGGTCTAGGAAAGTAGCAGAGGAGAGATAGCCATTGTTTTTATGCTGAAGGATAGTGTTAGTAAAGTAGAGTAAGGCAGTGGTGGTGCTATGGTTTGGTCGGAAACCATGCTGAGTACTGGAAAGGAGGTTGTTAGTACAGAGGTAGTCTGAGACCGGAGAGTGTATGCATCTCTCTAGTATTTTGTAGAGTGGAGAGAGAATAGCTATGGGGCGGTAATTGGTTAGTTCAGTGGAGGGTCCGCCTTTGTGGAGGGGAATTATATGTGATACTTTCCACAGTGTGGAAACGTAACTTTCTGACAAAGATCAGTTAATCAAGATGGATACTGGGTAGGCCAGAGCATCAGCTGCGATTTGTAGGTATTCATTTGGGAGGTTGTCTGCTGCTAATTTGGTGGGTTTAAGTTTAGTTAAGAGTTTTTTTATGTTGGAGGTAGGTACAGGAGAAAAAGAGAAGGCAGTGGGGAGATTACTAGTTGAAGGTGTGGGTTGGAGGGGAGGGGGGTTGTGTCATTTAGCTAGTGATAGTATGGTTTGGGTGAAGTGTGTGTTGAATGAGGTAGCAATATTTTCTGAGGAATGAGGGATGTTAGGAGGAGGGGTACTGACTTTACCTGGGTGGAGGATAGAGTTTATGGAGGACCAGAATTGTTTGGGGCTGTGTTGTGAGGAGTCTAGGGCAGACTGGTAGTATTGGAATTTGTCCTGTTTTATTAGCTTTTTGACTCTATTGCGTAGTTCTAGGAATTTCTGTCTAGTTGATGGGGTTTTGGTTTTGTGCCAGTGCTCCCAGGCTTTATCCCTGTTTTTCATTTCTGACTTACTAGTTTTCTGTAGCCATGGGGAGGGTTGTGCTTTGGTTCTGGAAAGTCTTTTGGGGGCATTGTAATTAAGGATGCTCAGGAAGGTAGTATTAAAAAATTCAACTGCGACATCAAGACTGAGGTACTTTTAGAGGATGCCAGTTACATTTTTTGAGGGATGAGATGAATATGAGTGGGTTAAAGTTTAGTTTTTTTACATATTTGATGGTAGATAACAGGTTTAGCTTGGTACAGGTATTTTTTGAGTAGGAATGTTGGGGAGTGATCACTGAGGCTATCTGATAAGCAGCCTGTTAATGACTGGGGGCTCTTACTGACTAGTATCCAATCCAGAGTAGTGCGTTTGCTGGAGTTTTTATTTATCCTGGTTGGTGACTGGACTAGTTGGGTGAAGCCATGAAGGTTTACATGTTGGGTTGGATGGCTGCCAGAACAGGATTGCCAGTCAATATTGAAATCACCTAAAATGATAGTTTCTTGGGGGAGATGGTGGGTAGACCAGCTGAGGAGATTTTCTAGTGGAGGGATGTTTTGGCCAGGTGGGAAGTAGCATCCAGTTATGTTGATGGTTTTGATTTGGTTTATTTTGAGGTTGGTATATATTATTATATCTACAAACCTCTTTATATACCATCTGATCAAAACCCTGTGTTGTTTATTCAGAATAAAATAAAGAGCCATTGACACAAACTCTTGCATGGAGGTAAAGCCTCCCAAACCCCACTCTTAAAAGTGGCTGTGTCTTCATAACCATTATAACTAAACCTATGATTTCCACCTCTGGGTAGGTAATGGCTGTTCTATCTCACTCATTTTGTTCTTTGTCACCTCACTAAGTGGGGTTCAAGCAGATGGTCTGACACAAAATGACTGTATATCAATGCCCATACAATTCTGAGTTAAAATGAGAAGGGCTGGCTTTCTTCTTAAGTACATTTGGCAAATAAAAGAATAAGATGTCATTGTGTCTTTTGCTTTACAATCAGGATATTTTTTTTTAAATTGGCCACTGAAGAGTCCACACTATTGTATTTCTGAGGTCTAGTAGAGTGTGAAGTTGTTTGTTTTCATAAAGATGATGATTAGTGTGTTGGCTATGAACAAAATCTGAATAACTTTAGCCAAATAAATTAGTACTGTGACAAGACTTTAGTTACTCTTTGACTGAAATGAACTTCTTGATAGCCTGTGGTCTGAGACAGTGTGGCTTGAAGGTATAATAAACAACATTGCTTGGTTTCTCTTTTAGCAATACTACATTTATTTCCTTGTCAGCTGACTTCAATAAATTTCACTAGACACCTGACTATTTCAATATTTTCTAAGCAACATATCTTTCTATTATACTTTTCCTTATAAAAAAGATCATTATGTTGGTCAAAAGATTAAGAGGTAAGGCATTCTGATATGAAAAGGCTAAGTGAAAAGAAAGATGAATGCAGCAGTGAAATACTTTAGTGTCTCATCAGCAGCATAACTTTTAGCCAGGGAAGACAGATAACTAACTCAGACATTTTACTCTAAAGTGTTGTAAGACAAAACGTTTTATGCATCTTGGTAGCATTCACCTTATTGCCTCTATATAAAAGGTACGTGGATCTTGTTAGTATGCACCTTATTACCTGTATATAAAAGGTACATGGATCTTGTTAGTATGCACCTTATTACCTGTATATAAAAGGTACATGGATCTTGTTAGTATGCACCTTATTACCTGTATATAAAAGGTACATGGATCTTGTTAGTATGCACCTTATTACCTGTATATAAAAGGTGCATGGAACTTGGTAGCATGCACCTTATTACTGGGTCTATATTAAATTCTGGAATGCCGACAATGTCGAGTTTGACATTGTTGACCCGAGAATAGCGAAAGTGCAGAACATTGAGCAGGTAAAAGGAAATCTCCATAAGGGGAGATTTCCATTTACTGCAATGTATCGGTCTCGGAGTTGGTATATTTAAGTAGTGGGGGATGTGGAGGGTGCAGGGTGGCTTGCCCTCCTGCCTACACTCTTTAGTTTTTTTTTTTTTTTTAATGAACATTCGATATTTTAACAGTTCGATCACTGAAGGTCAACCTTTAGTTGTTCAAACTGTTAAATGTTCGATGTTCTAATATAGACCCTTATTACCTGTTATATAAAAGGTGCATATATCTTGGTAGCATGCACCTTATTACCTGTATATAAAAGGTGCATGGTTCTTGGTAGTATGCACCTTATTAGGGTTGGGAGGGTGGCCTAATGGTTAAGGTGTTTGCCTTACAAATTACCTGTATATGAAAAGTGCATGGATCTTGATTACATATACCTTATTACCTGTACATAAAAGGTTCATGGATCTTGGTAGCATGCACCTTATTACCTGTATATAAAAGGTGCATGGTTCTTGGTAGTATGCACCTTATTAGGGTTGGGAGGGTGGCCTAATGGTTAAGGTGTTTGCCTTACAAATTACCTGTATATGAAAAGTGCATGGATCTTGATTACATATACCTTATTACCTGTACATAAAAGGTTCATGGATCTTGGTAGCATGCACCTTATTACGTGTATATAAAAGGTGCATGGATATTAGTAGCATGCACCTTATTACCTGTATACAAAAGGTGCATGGATCTTATCAGCATTTACCTTATTACCTGTATATAAAAGGTGCAGGGATCTACCTGTATATAAAAAGTGCATGGATCTTGGCTGCATAAACCTTATTACCTTTATATAAAAGGTGCATGGATCTTGGTAGCATGCATCTTATTACCTGTATATAAAAGGTGCATGGTTCTTGGTAGTATGCACCTCATTAGGGTTGGGAGGGTGGACTAATGGTTAAGGTGTTTGCCTTACAAATTACCTGTATATGAAAAGTGCATGGATCTTGATTACGTATACCTTATTACCTGTACATAAAAGGTTCATGGATCTTGGTAGCATGCACCTTATTACCTGTATATAAAAGGTGCATGGTTCTTGGTAGTATGCACCTTATTAAGGTTGGGAGGGTGGCCTAATGGTTAAGGTGTTTGCCTTACAAATTACCTGTATATGAAAAGTGCATGGATCTTGATTACGTATACCTTATTACCTGTACATAAAAGGTTCATGGATCTTGGTAGCATGCACCTTATTACCTGTATATAAAAGGTGCATGGTTCTTGGTAGTATGCACCTTATTAAGGTTGGGAGGGTGGCCTAATGGTTAAGGTGTTTGCCTTACAAATTACCTGTATATGAAAAGTGCATGGATCTTGATTACGTATACCTTATTACCTGTACATAAAAGGTTCATGGATCTTGGTAGCATGCACCTTATTACCTGTATATAAAAGGTGCATGGATATTAGTAGCATGCACCTTATTACCTGTATACAAAAGGTGCATGGATCTTATCAGCATTTACCTTATTACCTGTATATAAAAGGTGCAGGGATCTACCTGTATATAAAAAGCGCATGGATCTTGGCTGCATATACCTTATTACCTTTATATAAATGGTGCATGGATCTTGGTAGCATGCATCTTATTACCTGTATATAAAAGGTGTACAGATCTTAGCAGAATGTACCCTATTACTTGTATATAAAAGGTGCATGGTTCTGGGTAGCATGCACCTTATTACCTGTATACAAAAGGCTCATGGATCTTGGTAGTATGTTCCTTTTATACACAGGTATTTATATTAAGGAAAGTAAACTAGCCAGAGTGATTTGCATTTCATGTAATGCATCATTCATCCAGACAACACAGGTGGAATTCAGACCACATGGAGGTAAAAACATATCCAGTGTGGCTGTGTGTTATTTATTATACTTCATGATAAAACATGGTGTCAGAATTTAGATAATTATCTTTCAGAACAAAAAAGTACATATGCAGAAATGAAGAAGTAAATTTGCTTTCAAGTCTTCATTTTATTTATTTTTTAATAGAAACATAACACAACTGCATCCAGCATCAATTCTTTCACTTAAAAGAAACTTAGTTGAAAACTGGAAGTTGTGTACCTAAAAATTTAACTTATACCTTACTGCAGCTGGATTAGCTTAAAAGTCTAAAGAGGTACAGTATGCTTTCCTTCTGCATGTTACTGAGATAGAAGCCATAGTTATAAAACTTTTTCACTGTTCATTATTGAAAGACAAAATAGCAACACATAGAGGAAAAAAATGAATTACTGTCAGCCTAAAATAAATACTTAAATACACAGTATACATGGAGTATATCTGTATCTGTCTTTTCTGATAAGCTTCAAGGCCTGCATAAACCTACAAACACTGTTGGTGACGCCCTGCTGGTTATTTTTTCCCACCCACCCTCTCATTTATTGATTTGCTTTTTAAACCTGGTGATTTTTAAGCTGCCCACTCTTACTTGAAATTGAGCTTAATAAGCTCCTTCCTTTCTACACTGCTGTTGATATCTTGAATGATTTATATCCCTTTCCTTGTGGTTAGTTTGAAAAAAAAAAAAAAAAGTACAGTTAGCCACCATTGCCTGTTCTACTGATTAACTTGCTCTGAATTCATTATCTAGCTAGACGTAGGATAAATTATTTACACTCTAGCAAGCTCTTTTCTGTGTTTTTACATCAAGAGGACAGAGGATTTTCCATCTACTGGAAGAGGGTGGTAGCCTATTATGTATAGGTTGGGGAACACAGTAGAGATTCCTAAATTAAGTTGTTTTATTGGCTGGGGGACTTATTAATCAGCTTACCTTGTTTTTAATGCCATTATAAAGTTTGCACAAATGAGTAGCTCATGGCTCATTTCCAGAAAACAGAGTACTTTTATTGAATAATTTCACCTTTATAGGCTGTTTAACGTACACTGCTGTTATCCTGAATTACTTATTGTCTTTCCTGTAGTTTAAGTTTGTTTATGGTAGCATTTCACTTCAAACACTCTTTTACTGTGATCTTACATTAGGAGGACGGGGATTATTTATCTAGTGGCAGTAGGTATATGCCTGGTCTGTCAGAGTTGGGAAGCACATAAAAGAGTTCTAAGTGTAGTTGTTTTATTGGCCAGAGGGCTCAGTAGTCAGTGTTCTGTATTTCCAGTGCTGGTATAATTTTGGCACATTTGCACGGAGCTGCTCATCATCACAGTTTACTGTACAGACACAAACATCTCGAAGCATATTTTTCCTTTAGAACTTCTGATAAAGCAGTAAATATACAGCAAATACCTTCTTCACTGAAAAGCTTAGATCAGTAAGTTGCACATTGAGTGGCAATTACTTTTAAATTTAGTACTTTCTAGCCTAGTCTACCTCCAACCCCTTTCCAAAAATAGCACCCTTAATAGCCTTCTGTTAACTGCCATATGCCACACCCTTGTAGCTCGCCAATTAGGGGACCAGTCAACATGGATTTGAAATTTCCTAATTTCTCTGCAGCCTTCATGGTTGTTATGGGTATCTTGAGGCAATGTAGCAATTGCCTTATATTTACAGACAGCTACTTAATCCTTAAAGTAAAGATACCTTGTGTTAGAGGTGTACTTACACAATGTTACTGGAGGCAAAACTCTCACTTAAAAGCATGCAGGTTGTCAAAATAATGCACACAACAGTCTCCACACATAACACACAATGCATACATAGACCAACATATGGTAAGGCACTTAAATTCAGTCCTCGTGAAAAAACAAAAAACTCCTTGAACACCCACCATCAAAGATTACCCTAAGCAAACCCAAAAAAACTCAACAAAAGCAACACTCAACAACATGCATACAGCATCAATCAGTGGTGCCCCAGATACAAAGCAGTCTTCCCAGGACTCTATTAATAGAGGACTCCGTTAACATTCTGATGCCTCTCTTACCAGGCTGAGAAAAGAGAAGATGACACGTAATTGGCTATCTGGAGCCAGAATCTGCCAAATTACGTATGCACTCAAGTCACTGCACCACAGGTCCCAGTATGATTCCATCAAAATCCATGTAGGTGTAGATCACCTGACATCTACCTCCCTAGACTATATGAAGGGAGACATTATAGATCTCTTTGACTGTGTGTCACTGGCTGGTATAAGCTTAGCACTAAGCAGCATATTACCTTCTCCAAGAATAATGTCACAATAACAACATAAGATGATTGATTTCAACAATTAGCTGAGTTTCTGGTGTCACTCTATGGTGATTCAATATTTGTCAGCATTGGAAGACATAGTTAACAAACCATGTTGCTTTGCCAGGGATGGTGTGCATTTGTCCCATTAGGCTTTCAAATATGGGTTAAAAAACTATTCTTCCCCATAGAGCCTTTTTTAGGCAATGCCAGACTGACAAACGTAATGATATAGCAAAATCAACTCAACTAAAACCCAAGGTGTTATTTGTCAATGCTAGGAGGCTAAACAAAAGCTAAACTCCCTCCATGTCCTCCTTATCCTAGAGAATATGGACATATCTGTTGTTACAGAGACATTGTTTAAAACTGTGGATTGTACCCCAGCAGTGCAAGGTTTAATTGCCTTCCATACTTTTAGATCAGGAGCTGTGCAGACAGGGACAAAATGTGGAGGTGTCTTATTATACATCGATAACAAGCACACCTCCAGGTTGGTTAAGCAGAATGATGCACTGGGGTTTATCCACTTGCAAGTCACTATAGACAAAGTCCTATACCATATGCTAGCAAGCTATATGTCACCCTCTATGTCCCATGAAACTCATAGAGCATACTTAAACCTATTGGAGACACTCGCCATCCAATCTAACACCCTAATTATGGGAGACTTTAATTATCCTTCTGTAGATTGGGAATCCTACACAGCCCCAAATCTGCAGGCACAGAGATTTCTGGATTTTGTAAATACAAACACTCTTAATCAGTTAGTGCAAACATAAACCCTCCAACTATAAACAGACAGCATGTCCTGGCTGCACCCACTAAGGCCAAGAACACAGCCTCAATGAGCCCTGATAATATCCCAGAATGCCTCCTGAACAGTCTAAAACATGGCCTATCAGAACCACTGGACTTATTAATTAACTATAGACTTAAAACAGGCTTTGTGCCACAAGAATGGAGAGCTGCAACAGTCATCTCTCTTCATAAGAGTGGACCATCAACAGATCCCAGAAACTGCAGCCCCATTTGTCTGACCAGTTGTATATGCAAGACCATGAAGAGAATTATCATGGAAATGATCAACAAAGACATAGGAGACCTTCAGACACTGGATCCATCCTAGTTTGGCTTTGTTGGAGGAAGGTCATGCCTACTGAACCTGGTGGACTTTATTGAGAACCCACCAAGGCAATGGATGAGGAAAAAACAGTGCATATTGCCTACCTTGACCTGGCTAAGGCATTTGATAGAAATATGCACTCTGGCATTCTTAAATTTACAGAAATAGGCATAAATCCCTGTATAGCATGGATGTCAGGATTGGTGAGACTACCTCCTCAAAGAGTGAGTCACCAGTGGAATCCCTCAAGGGGCTGTACTGGGCCTGTTCCTTTATGGCATCTACTTCTTAGAAGTCAAGGCTAATTTCAAAGACCTCAGGCTGACCAGGTTTACAGATGATTGAAAACTGGGAGCAGTCACAGAACCCCCAAGACAAAAACATCTTACAAGAGGGTCTAACACAAACAAATGACTGGTGCCAAAGCCATGGCTTAAAACTCAGTGCAAAGAAATTAATTATAGTACCTTTTGGTTGGCCACCCTATGAAACTATGGCATCGATAATACACTCCCAAGACTTGATCAACCCTTCAGGGATCTGGAAACACATGTAGACAGTAACCTGGCCTTCGACCAACATTTATCCAAGGTAGTAAGGGAATTCTTCTATGTTGCTCAACGTATAAGTAAGTGCAATGCAGCTATATCCAGGGAAATCATTGTACCACTATAACTGGCCCTCATCAGACCCATCATTGTGTATAATGCCTCTTTCAGTATGTACCTGACCAGACACATGCAGCAACTTAAATGTCCACAATAGTTCCTTCCAAAAAGAATACAGTGCATAAACACAATGTCCTACGTATATCACCTCAAAGTTCAATATCTATACTTGGTCTTCTCCAGACTACTGGGAGGTGATCTATGTCTGGCATCCAAAGCATTCCTGGACCCTGCTCTGATGAACCTTTTGCATATATGCAAAACAAACTATATCAGATTTACAAGATCTAAAGACCTAAATTTTGCTTACAACATGAATAGGACATGTTGGAGATACAGATACATATCTCATGAAATCCCCTTTCTCTGGTACAGGCTCTCCATCCATGAAAAACAGAGTCCATTGCTAACTCTTTTTAAGTATAACCTGGACCATTGGATGGGAAATTGAAAATTCCCCCTTGTCTGGTATCCATATCTCTGATGGACAGAAGCAGTCAGTAAATCATGTCCTAACCAACAATCACCCATATATAAATGTCTAAAACACATAACTTGTGGGACACACTTGGGTTGCATGTTTAGGCTTAGTGGTTATTAGCCTAATATATGCCTATGAACCTAAGAAATGCAGTCTGCTATATTTTCGTTCTAAACAGTGGCACAAGATTCAAAAGAAATTATAGATGCATGTGTTACTGAGCTGAAGAACATACCCAAGACTTGTGAGATCTGCGTGCTGCATTATTGTCTAATATGTAATAGAATAATTTGTAGAATAAGCTATAGTGAAACAAGAGGAAAACTATTAAGAGAAAAACTGACTTTATCAAAAGCAGAACAAGATACTGTACTGCAGTGATGAAAGCACAACACGAATGAATGTACATAAAACAAAATGTGGTGAAAGAAGCAAGAAAGAAGTGAGAAATAAAATGAGAATATATTTTACAAATAATGAGTATGAGAAAAAAGAGATATATGATAATCCAAGATAAAGGCCTCACTGCTTGCATAATTTTAACTCAAGCTTGCAGTAGGTGTGGCTATAAGCATGAAGATAAGTTTTGCCCTACATTTAATCAACTTGGCAGAATATGTGCTGGAAAAGGAAACATCTGTATGACGTGTACATGGAATGAAAGGTGTGTCCAAACAAATCTGCTTGTTACAAGGGCACACATATGTAGATACATTTTGTCGTTCATTTAATCAGATTGGCAGAAAATGTGCTGGAAAAGGAAACTTCTGTATTATGTGCACATGATGTGACAGGTGAGCACAGAAGAATCTGTTTGTTATACAACACAAATAAGAAACAAACTGTGAAGTGACATGCCTTAGCACAAATAAGAAAAACTGTGAAGTGGCTTGCCTTGATACTGTGATATTTGAAGATGCAGCTTAGACATTGACAGAAACATGGAAAGCAGGCTGTGGAAAGGAAAAAAATAAGAATTAAAGGTAAATACCAATTTAAGGTAGTCAGTGCAAAGTATAGCAATTTGTCTCAATACTCAAACTGTCAGTTTGAATGCCCATTCTGCATGACTATTCACTTTTTCAAACAGAACCTTATTCCCTTGGAAAGATACCATTTAGCCAACAGCTAAAAAGAGTTATGCCCATGCATGTTAGTAACCACACTGCCAGACATGTGTCAGCCAATTTGTTTATCCAGATATTATTAGAAAGTTGACAATCACCGAAAGGTGGATTAGCAGGTAGGTATCAGGATTATAGGGTGAAAATAAATGAGAGTCACAGGTTTGAATCTCAAGTCCTCTAATCTGTGTTCAGTACTCTTTCACTCTATAAATATTTGTGTGTGGCACAGCAGTAAATGAATAGGCAGAATCTCTGATATTATTCAATGTAAAAACTAGAGAACATGTGCTTTTCCCTGTTGTTTAGTTGTGATTCGGCCTCATTGGCCGTGGTCAACATTTGTATAGCCGCAGAGGACATGGGAGAAGCTAGCTTCATGATGTCCTCTGACAGGTTTGCAGCAGAGGAAACTAGTGTTGACACCAGATGTTCGATTCACCTTGAGAGAGACGTCAGACAGAGGATGGACAGCATTAGAGTCAGAGCAAGACTTTTTGGTCTTTTTTAAGAGATGGCTGTATCTTGGGGCAAGTTGATTTGGACATGGTACCCTGGGTCAAAAGTTTGAATCCACCTCCTTATCTGAAGAATCAGATTCCTTGTTAGCACACAAATTCAGCTCCAACTTTAACCCCACCCACACCTGTAACCATCCACCCAATAATAGCGCCAAATGTAACTCCTCCAGCTATACCTAGGGAACATGCACTGGCTGCAATCACTAAAGCCAAGAACACAGCATCAGTGGGACATGATAATATCCCAGGCTGCCTCTTGAATAGTATAAAATGCAACTTATCAGATTCCCTGGAGTTATTATTTAAGTATAGTCTTAAAACAGGTATTGTGTCATATGAATGGAGGACTGAGATGGTCATTCTCCTTCATAAGATGGTGCAGTGGTGCAGCAGTTTGTGTTATCATCTCATAGCAAGAGGTTCTCCAGATTGATTCTTGGCTGGGGTGCCTTCTGTATGCAGGCTGCATGTCCTCCCTGCATTCATGTGGGTTTCATCCGGGTGCTCCGGTTTCCTCCCATGTTACAAAGACATGCATCTGGAGTGTTTCTTCCTGGGCCTCCACTGAAAATTGTCTCATTCCAACTCAGACTTTCACAGTAAACAAATGTTAAAACAAAAAATAAAAATAAGGGAGGACCTTCAACAGATCCTGGAAACTACACACCCATTAGTCTTACTAGTCGTATTTGCAAAGCCATGGAAAGAATTGTCATGAAAATTAGCAACAATGACATAGGAGACCTTCACAGACTGGATCCATCCCAGTTAGTTTTTTTATCAAAGGAAGGTCATGCTTACTGAATCTTGTGAACTTCTTTGAAAGGTCACTAAGGCAATGGATGACAGGAAAACTGTGCATACTGCTTACCTATATCTGGCTAAGGCTTTTGATACAATACCCCAATAGGGCATTGTCAACAAACTTACAGAACTAGATATAAACCCCTTTATAACATGATGGATAGTTAGCTGGCTCACTGATAGGACCAAGGAGGTTAAAATCAGTGAGGCCACCTCCAAAAAGAGACCAGTCATCAGACGATTCCCTAGCCTTCAAGCAATATGTATCCAAGGTAGTAAGAAAATGCTTCTATGTTTTTCAACTTATAAGCAAGTGCATAGCATCTCAGTCCAGAGAGGTCATTATACCACTGTACTTGGTCCTCATCAAGCTCATCATAGAGTATAATGCCCCCATTGGTATGTACCTGACCAGACGGTTCCCTTTTAGAAGGTCGAACTGCTGATATCTTGAAAATCATATGGCCAAAGCCATATGCTCGAATTTCAGAAGCTCGACCTTCTGAAAGGGAATGTAAAAAAAAAAAACACAAAACACAAAACAATGTTTCTGCAGGAGGGCAAGCCCCCCTTCACCCCCCACACCCCCACTACTTATTTATTCTAACGCCGAGATCGCACTACAGAACAGAAAAGGGAATTCTCCCATTCTGTGCTGTATGCCGATCCCCATTCAAAAGGTTGAGCTTCTGAAATTTCGAGGATATGGTCTCGACCATATGACTTTTGAGATTTCAGCAGTTTGACCTTCTAAAGGGGAACCGACCAGACACGTGTAGCCACTGGAACATCCACAAAAGTTCCTTACAAAAAGAATAAAGGGAGTAAACACAATGTCTTACTCTGATCACTTCAAAACCCATCTCTCTAATAGGTGTTATACAAACATCTGAGAGGTGATCTTTGCTTCGCATATAAAACATACCTGGACCATGTTTTGACAAACCGTTTGTGCATCTGCAAAACAAACAGCATCAGAAATGCTAAATTAAATACCTATATTTTGCTTGCAACACAAATATTACATATTAGAGAGACAGCTATGTTTCTCAGGGAATACTTGTTCTCTGGAACAGGCTCCCCATTAGTGTCTATATTACATAATCAAACTTTTAAAAGTTCGAACGTCATATGGTCGACACCATACGATTGAACTTTTAAAAGTTCAAAAAATGTAATAAAAAAAAATAAACCAATGAAAAAGCCTACCTGAATGGTTTAAGCAGGGGGGCAAGCCACCCTGCACCCCCCACACCCCCCACCCGCTCTTAAATATATCAACCCTGAGATCGCACTACAGTGCAGAAAAGGAAAAATCTTCCCATTCTGCATTGTACAGAGATCTCCATTGAAACATTCAGACTTTTAAAAGTTCGATTATATGACATTCGAACTTTTAAAAGTTCAACAACGTGATATAGACCCCCTCCATTATTGTGAAGCAGAGTTCCACCCTATCCCTATTTAAGTGCAACTTGGACTAATGAATAGGTAATCAGAAATTCACCCATGGCCTGGATCATATGTTTCTGATGGACAGAGGCAGTCAGTAAATCACTCCCTATGAGTTAGCATTATTGAAGAAGTGAGTAGGATGAATTTGAGTTTATATGGGTAGCATAATTATCTGAGAGATGTTCAACAACATAACCAGTTTTTTACAGGGGCGGATTGTGGCATAGGGCTGCCGGACTGCAGCCCCCTCAAAAATAAAAAAGAAAGAAAAATGAGAAAGAAAAATGAAAAATAAAAAAAAATTATTTTTTCGAAATTTGCGGACTTCGCGCATGCGCATAGACCGAGTCCCGACTACTGTTGGTCTATGCGCATGCTCAAGGCAGTCCGGCCATCCCCATAGGGGGACACAAGGAGACGTCTGTGCACTTTTACAGTGCACAGACTCGCCAGGATTATGGGTCGCGTCCGGACTGCAAGAGCAGCAGCAGGGACTCGGGACAGAGCATTACCATTGGGAAGGAGCATTAGGATCTCGCGGGTCTTTCAGTATTGCGCGGGAAGGATGTAAGTTAGCTGGATGTATTCAGGAAAGGTGCCTTTTAATTTAATTTACAATGTTTATTTGTGTATGGTGCTTGTGCTTTACTGGAGTTTGTGTGTGTATGGTGCTTTTACTGGAGTTTGTGTGTGTATGGTGCTTGTGCTTTACTGGAGTTTGTGTGTGTATGGTGCTTATGCTTTACTGGAGTTTGTGTGTGTATGGTGCTTGTGCTTTACTGGAGTTTGTGTGTGTATGGTGCTTGTGCTTTACTGGTGTGTGTGTGTGTGTGTGTGTGTGTATGCAGGTGTTAAAGACTTGAGTTCCCTACCCACCACCATTTGTAAAAAAATTTCAGATTTTTGCCTCATATTCGATCTGATCTGTTCCTCATAATATCTGTGGTTTGTAAATGTTGCAATGCTTGATATTTGATGGTGTAGTAGCAGCATTGTTGCCTCAGAGCTGCAGGTTCTTGGGTTTGATTCTTGGCTGGGGTTCCTTCTTTGTGGGGTCTGTATCTTCTCCCTGTGTTTGTGTGGGTTTGCTTTTGTGTCCTCCCATGTTACAAAGACATGTCTGCATTATTTCTTACTGGGCCTCTACTGAAAATTGTTTATTTGTTCCAAGTCAGACTGTCCTGATTAAAAAATGTTAAATAAAATTGACAGGCATTTGAATTTCAGACTTAAGGGTTTCTGAATGTTTAATTCCTTGTGTATTTGATGGTGCAGTGGTAGTATTGTTGTCTCACAGCTATAGGTTTTCTGGTTTGATTCTTGGTTGGGGTGGCTTCTGTGTGGAGTCTGCATTTCCTCCATGTGTTTGTGTGGATTTGCTCTGGTGCCCTGCCATTTTACAAAGATGTGTCTGCAGTTTTAATCCCTGCTGAAAATTGGTTTTGTTCTGTCCGCAGTAAAATTGACAGGCATTTGAATTTCAGACTTCAGGTTTCTGAATGTTTAATTCCTTGTATAATTGATGGTGCGGTGGTAGTATTGTTGCCTCACAGCTATAGGTTTTCTGGTTTGATTCTTGGTTGGGGTGGCTTCCGTCTGCATCTCCTCCCTGTATTTGTGTGGATTTGCTCTGGTGCCCTGCCATTTTACAAAGACGTGTCTGCAGTATTAATCCCTGCGTCTCTGCTGAAAATTGTTTTTGTTCTGTCCACAGTAAAATTGACAGGCATTTGAATTTCAGACTTCAGGTTTCTGAATGTTTAATTCCTTGCATAATTGATGGTGCGGTAGTAGTATTGTTGCCTTACAGCTATAGGTTTTCTGGTTTGATTCTTGGTTGGGGTGGCTTCTCTGTGGAGTGTACATCTCCTGCCTGTGTTTGTGTGGATTTGCTCTGGTGCCCTGCCATTTTACAAAGATGTGTCTGCAGTTTTAATCCCTGCGTCTCTGCTGAAAATTGTTTTTGTTCTGTCCGCAGTAAAATTGACCGGCATTTGAATTTCCAACTTCATGTTCTTCAGAATACATAGTAGCACAACCTTTTTTTTTTTTAGCAATTTTCGAAGTTTATAAGATGAATATTTTAAATTTGTCCCTATTTTTGGGACCGTATTCCCCCATTATTGGCTTCGTCCAGGTTTTTGTGCTAAGGTTGACAGGTATGGCAAGAACTGAATTCACTGAATATGTTTGAGGGCTGTATTCCCTCATTACTGGGTTTGTCCAGGTGTTTTGTACTAAGAGGTTGACAGCTATGGTGAGAACTGAATTCACTAAATGATAGCCATTTAAGTTTCAGTCTTCCTCTTTTTTACAAAACAGCTGATGTGGCGTAGTGGTATGTTACTCTGACTGTTTTTTGCTCAGGGACCTTGGCAGTAAAATATATGGTGGCAACACAACATTTTATTCTAGCAACTTTCCAAGATTATACAAGCAATGTTTAATGTGTCCCTGTTTTTGGGCTTTTGACCACCCCCCCAATACATTTTGGCTTTTTCCAGTTTTCTTGAGCTGCGAAGTTGAGATGCAGTTGAGTATTGAGTAGATTTTACAAGGAACTGAGAGCTGCAGGGGAATAGAAGTTTAGCGCTTTGCTAAGTTAATACTATAGCACAACAGGCTGTGTACTTGCTTTTGATGCAGAAGGTTGTGGGTTCTACTCCCACAAGGGGTAGATGCTGCCGTACTGAGAATGTTCTCCTTGGTGAAGATACTAACTATGAGTTCGTTATCAGTTTGCCATCCATTTCCTCTTGCAATATTATTACTAGCTTATCATTTTTTTAATGTAATATAGACAATTTATTCCTGAGGGGCAACAGACACTTTATTTTTCGATTAAACCATGAAATATAAAGGTGATTGCTAGCAACAACCACTTCATTAGTTACAGATTTCTTTAATGTGGAATTATTTAGATGACTGACTTCAGAGATTGTGCATATTTACTGATAATGGACTGTAGAATTGTGCATATTTACTGATAAAGGTGGACTGTAGAATTGTGCATATTTACTGATAATGGTGGACTGTGGAATTGTGCATATTTACTGATAATGGTGGACTGTGGAATTGTGCATATTTATTAATAATGGTGGACTGTGGAATTGTGTATATTTACTAATAATGGTGGACTGTGGAAGTCTGAGTAGACTTTTTATGATAAATGTTCTCAACTGGGCAGTTTTGCCATTATGGGTGCATATGGTTTGTTTCATTGCTTACTGGAAAAAATGTTCAAAACAAATTTAAAACATCCTGTAACAAGTGTACTGTATTGTACAAGGAATATAATTTTAGTACAATGAGGAAGGTGTATCAAAGAGCACATGTATGTTTCATATGCAAGGAGCCTATGATTCGAAAACAGCCCAAAATTAATCTTTATCTGCCACTGGCAAAATGTATTTTCCTTGAATGTGGGTTTCAATGCTGTTTCAATGAATGTGAGTTTCAAGGGCAGAGAAGTTTTAATGCTAAGTTTTCATTGTGAGACTGCATTGCTTTGTTTAACAGATGACTTAGTGTTTGTGCTGTAAAATACAAAATAAAACTTTCAAATGAAGTCCAACTCATCATAGAAGTAAAGCAGTATGCACATTAGTGTTTATGGTAAATGGAGTGAAATAGCCAAGTATAATGGTTCATTGGAATGGCTGCAGAGGCTCCATTCAACTATTATTTTGTCAGGGGGGAAGGGCAGCAAACTCAGACAGGCCCAGCTGAACTATACCTCCCAACTGTCCAGATTTTCAAAGAATGAATAGATTTTTGCTTCTTATTTTTGGTTTGTTCATAAAATTTGTAGTTTTAATTCCTAAATGATTTGCCAGAAGTCACTCTAAGTTTCAGACTTCATAACCTTCAGAAAAATGCATGTTAAAGTAAGAGCTGTTCTATCAACTGTCTCAATTTATACAAGAGCAATTTTTAGTACTGTTTATATGTGCCCCCAATATATTTGGCCTTGTTCAGATTTACTGCATTAACAGGTTGAGAGGTACATGCAAATAAATTGCTTTATAGAATTAGGCATAGCCAACCTCTCAACTGTCCCCAATTTTTGGCTCAAAATGTTGCTCTTCCCCCTTAAAATCCCTCCGCAAAATAGCAATTTTGGAAGAAAACATGGAGGGTTTACAATTAAGAAATAACTGTAATAATCAAAGTTATAGATTACTTGAAATGCATGTAGATTCTTTTATATTTTGTCAGCTGCTCAAGGTAGCAGTAGATTCTTTATATTTTGTCAGCTGCTCAAGGTAGCAGTACTAATATTAAAGTGTCCCTTCTTTGACAGGTAGCAGCTGTATTGTGTGTCTATTTTATATTTTTGCATCACGTTTTTGTCCATTTTTCATAAAATTGTGTTTTTGGCAAATTAGTGACATCACTAAAGACTGAAGTTAGAAAATGACAGACATTTGAGTTTCAGATTTTATACCCTTCAGAAAATTCATACTAATGCAAGACCTATTCTATTATTTTTCTAAGTTTATTAGAGCAATATTTAAAAATTGTCCTTATTGTTGGGCCTTTGTCCCACTTCTGTGTATGGCTTTGTCCAGATTTCTTGCTCTTGAGGTTGAGAGGTATGACAAATGTGTCAGGGCCATCACAGTCAGCCAGAGAGATTTCAAATTGTGACATGCTTGTTGCACCCCACTCCCGCATGTAGTGACTCTGGATGTGTCCAAGCAAGGCAAGGAGTAGTTGTATCTACCTTGGATGGGGAGGACACACTGCATAAGTACTACAGTGGCTTTTCATCTGTCCTTGATTTTGCAGAATGGTCTGGTTTCTGTCATATTTTTGTACTGTTGATTTATGCTTATTACTCAAAGTGCCTGTTGCTCTGTGTTAAGTAGCAATGCTTTAATGACCATAAGGTAAGCTTGTCTGAGATCGTAAGATGCAAGTAAGCTTTAATAAGCATACTGTTAAAGAATTGCCAACATTGAGAGCCTTTCTGTTGTTGCCATGCAGAGAATACTTGACTAGATAATGTATAAGCCTTGGGTATTAAAGGACAAGATTCCATTATTTTAAAAAGCTCATTACACTTGTTGGAGACTTCCAGTCATCTCTACAGACTTTACCCGTAAACTAAACAGAATGCCAATCATGTGTGGTCCATAACTTGTACAGTAATCCTTTAAGCAATGTATCTTGAGCTTGTTTCTTGTTTGCTTTTCATTTTTTTACTTTTATCATGTTTTCCCTATGAAACAAGTTGTCAGGCAGCAGGTCTTTTTTGGATAAGAAACATTTTTACAAGTGGGGGCATCACATATATTTCTACTTTCAGCATGTTACTTGGTACTTTAATAAAGCTGAATATATTATAATTAGGACTGCAGTGCAAGGAGAAGTGGTTTGAGTTGAGTGCTTCTGGTTTTTCTTATACTTGATTTTGACTGGCATTCCAGTAATGTATTTAAAAAGTAATTTATTTTTTCATGCCTCACAACCTTTTGTTTCCATCTAGATATTAAGTAAGCTGTCATGCAGCCAATGCATTGAAATATTTGTATTCTTCTACACTTATTTTTGTCTTGATTGGACTTTCATAATGATGGTTTGCCACCCAGGGCAGCGTATTTAATTAAAGTTAGTTTTTTGTGGTTTTGTGCATAGCTCCTCCCCTTTCTGGTTGACCACACCCCCTCCAATTGACCCCACCCATTCAGCTGTCTCCTGCAGCCCCCCTGTGATTTGAAGTCCCCAGCCGCCACTGTTTTTTTATATAATGTTTCCTAAGGTTAGTTTTGAAGACTTTTGGGCACATCTCTAACCCAATGAGATAGGTTAATTCAGTGACAAAAAGGGAAATTGTCTAGGCCACACAGGCAGCTAGCCTAGTACTTACCTATGAACCTATGAACTTATAAATCAGATTTGTGGGTTACGTTTGGCTTGCACTGCTTGGCATTTAAGTGTCTTAATAGTTGTTAACCTAATATATACCAATGAACCTATGAACCTAAGAGTTAGGGGCATTATGCCCAACATAACACACTTTTAGTCAGAAACACTGTTCTTGATTTTTACTTTATGTATACTCACTAGCAACCAATTTGTCACTCACCTCACCACATAAGGGTCAGCATTTAGCACTATCAGGGTGATTAAGATGACATCATGAAGGGATAATCAAATGCCTTTGCAAAGTCATGGAAGACTAAAAGCCATCATCCAAGGACAAAATAAGATTCCCATAAAAATAAATTCAGTTAATTAAAGGAGAATGTCCTGATAGAAATCCATGTTGAAAGATGTCTTTGCTAAAGTCAGAAAAATGCTGGGAAGAAAAAAGTAATGAATTCCTAAGCACTTTCCCAATATACAAGTAAGACTGATTGGCCTGTAGTGTTCAACTGATAAACCAGATTGTCTTTTCTGATACTGAATAAACATAATGTCTTTTCTGATACTGAATAAACATAACTTCCTAATGTTTCCACTGTGACAGTAGATCACCGCAAAATCATTCAAAAATTATATAATCTCTTTACTTTATTCACTTGAACCAATGTTTGATTTCCTTATTCCAGTGAGTGTTTTAGCAGATGTATTGTAAGAGTATGGCCATATGATTTATTTGGGTTTATGACATGTGCTTGAGACACAGTTCCTCACTGCCACCCACTTGTTTTGGCAAGTACTCTTAACTTTCATTAACCCATCTCCCATAATGTTAACTATCCCTAGCACAACCCTGATCCTAATGGAAAATATCCCACCCAATGCTTAACCTTTAAGTCCCCCATACCTACATAAACTTAAAATCTTCTTTCCCTCACTTAGTCCCACTCATGCTTTAAACCTAAAGACCTCTTCCCCTCCTGTCTAGAATCACTCTCTTAACTTAAAATCCTCATCTCCTTTCCTAGCATTAAAGCCCCCCCCCGCTCTATAAATCTAAAATTCTCATCCCCACCCTAACGCTAAAGTCCTCACTTCATTCACTATCCCCCTTTGTAAACCTAACAACACCACCCTGTTTCCTCTTCCAAACTTTAGTGATCTGTGGCAAGCACTACTTGCTTCAGTCCATCTCCTAGGACATGAGCAGATGACGGGGTAGCTCTGGTACTGAACTCAGGTTCAATTTTAAGAATGAGTAACTGGTCAAATGTGGCTACAGTCATTCATTTCCCTGGCTGCAAGTTACTGGAATTTGAGCAGCTGGGCTTGAATGGCTGTAGTGATCCCTATTTATTTTCCTTTAGTCCCTCCATCAATATAATGATTAAAGTACTGCTAACATACCTACCTAGGTTTATGTCACTTCTTTTTTCATAGGTCCAAGACTTTTATTTTACTAGATGTTCTATGTCTCACTTTAGTTATTTCTAGACTAATGAATGCCTGCAGCAGTTAGTTATGGTCAGAGGTATCTTATCCTTAATTGTCATAGTCTGCATACACATTTTTTCACCTTTTCTGCATCATCCAGTGCATATTGTATCTATGTAACAGCACATTTTTGGGGGGTAAGGGGTGTTCAATATAATAACATCACAAAAGAAGAAAAGAATATATATTTACATATATTTACAGATTAGTAAACTGTTTGGGATTACTTCATATTATAATCCATGACAGTATAATCGTAAATTATATATCGAAAGAAAATATAAATTACATATAAAAGTATTTTTCTTGGAGTGTGCATCCTATAAATAGATACAGCAGTGTTAGACTTAATAGAAGGAGTATCTGACATAGTATTAATGCAAAGTTCTATCAAATGAAATCTGAAAAAATTAAATTTTGCAGACTTGGACAGGTCTAACAAAAAAAAATCAGCTCTTATAGGTGAACATACAGATATTCCATTGTATGACTAAAGAAACAGTTATGCTAATTAATGTATATTTTTTTCTTAATCTTCCTTGGTGAATAGCTGCATTTATAGGCAATATTATGGGTTTACTGCACTAAATATTTCATGAATATCATCCTATCCCCAGGCTAGTAAAACGGCTTGACAAGAAGATTATAACAGATCAGAATATCTTATAAAAGCATCTTTATTACCTACCATGGGTTACACAGCACAGAACAGCATTATTTATTACCTGCTATGGTAACACAATAGTAAACAGAATTATTGCTTTATACTGCTCTATACAGATCAATGCACTTGCTAGAGATAATAATGGCTTAGAAAAATGCATGAAATTTAGTGTTGTTTCTTAAACTGCAATGATTGCATATAAACATCATTGATAAGAAGTATAATATTCTTCGAAATGGGCTTTTTTTTGTTTTCACTCTTTTGCTGCTAACCTTTCTCTTCTTACCAGTAATTGACAAATGTAGAAAGCTAATTTCTTAAATCGAGCAGCCCCATAGCTATTAGCAAAGAAAAATATAATTGTCAGAGACGACTCAGTATTTTTATGTAGTGTCCCAAAGTAATGTCAGTAGACAAAATTAAAATCTGAATGGTTATGTTGTATCTTATTCCGTAGATCACAGTGATAAATGCATTTCAGAAACCTTTAAATATGACTAAATTTGTGACTGCAAAGCTACTTTTTAATTATTGGAGGCATTACTGGCTCATTTATAAATTTTCTTAAATTGTGCACTGACCACTAACTCATCTGTGAACATTGTGGACTATATATATTGACATCTGAGTGAATGCTGACAAGACAAACTGAAGTGCAAAAGCTATCTTATGACAGAAGTGAAAATTAAAGTATAAAAACTGCATAAGGGTATCTAAAGAAACTGATACTGTGTAAACATTTTTTCTGGACATCTTAGTTGTCTTAATAGACAGTTATGTGTTAAAATGAGATGAAAAATATGAGAAACACGATTGGATTGAAACAGTAACAGTGTCATCCAGATGTTCTTATTAATAAAAGCATAAAAAAATCAAGATGTAAACATTTTGGAGATGTTTTGAGTAATGTAAATGAATAATCTTTGGTCAGCTGTGGCAGTATGCTTATGCAACAATTATTTACAAACCGGGCATATAGCTTGATGAAAACTGATTGTCCAGTGAATGAGCAGTACAGCTGTAAACCGAGACACAAGAATTCAGAACTGATCCCAGACAGTATAACAGTGGGTCTACTGGATTTTTCAGAAATTGACAACTGGATGTGTGTAACACTGGGATTACACATGGCTGGCATGGCTCGATCACAAGGTTGAAGCTCAAATGATCAAACAAATGAGCACACATGCATGGATGGGTTACTGCTGTTAAACAATGTTCTCCTGCTCAGCTTTAGTAATGCATGATAACCTCAACCCTAAACCTACCCCTAGCCCTAATATGTATATTAACTTAAACAAGCCCTTCCCATTACATTATCACTATTCAGTAAACAATGTGCTGGATATGGTTAGGTTATGGGTAGTACATTTTTAAATTAATGTTGTCTCATTTTTTTGATATACTGAGTAGCAATGCATTTTGTTTTTGATATATAGTAAATGGTTAACATGTTTTGGTGGATGTGTTTTGTATCAACCAAGAAACATGTTGATCATTCATTATATAATCTCCTATCTATATGTATATGTATATATCTATATATATATCTATATATATATATATATATATATATATATATATATATATATATATACATATACATACATACACACACACATATATGCATATATATATATATATATATATATATATATGTTTGTGTGTATATATGAATGTATATGTATTAGGCTATGTATGGCAGGTACCTTCTTTCATTGGGTAATGCTAGATTTAAAATGGTTACACTGATTGGTTTGCAGGTATGCTGAATGGCTTGTCAGTCAGCATGCATATTATACAATACTATGTTGTTTGACAATCATTATAGCATAACAGTGTAATAGTCATGTTGATTTTTTATTTTAATCTATTTAACTGTTAACTGGAAAGTGACCTGGTTTATGCCAGACCGTTTTCAACCATGATTCAGAATACTAGGTAAAGGCGAAATACAATATAGACAGTTTAGAGAAGTCAATCCACCAATATGGTCTGGGCAGATGGTAGTTAACTGGCATACCCAGAAGGAAATTGATTATTGGCCAGGATTAAACTACATATTGGGGCCTTGAGGGAATGACCAATGACCATTTGTGTGGTCCATGCAAACAAGAATAACATGGTTACATTGGATTTTCTTTATAAATGAAAACTAATTTTTCAAGATATAGGGCTATAATAGGAAAAATCACTTACATGGCCTTATGGGTGCCAGATAGTGCAGCTGAGGTAGTACAATGCATTCCAGTGTCGATTAACTATGCAGTAGGATTTACTTTATATGGTGGAGTCTGAATAAGAAGGCAATTGCAGGCAAAAACAGAACAGGTTGCATAATGACTGGGACAGTGCTGTTGCAGTCACATGACCCCAGGAACCCAGCAGTGTGCCTGCAATGTAAATACCTCTGTGCATTCACAATCACAACAACACACCTATATGGACACAACTAATAGCCCAGCTAATGGCTATACAGTAAACACCCTTTGTGGGGGTACAGGACATGCAGAAAGATGGAAGAAGCATCGGAGCACACAGTAAGGCAAGGGAATGTGAAGGTCAGTATGGAATGGGGAAGCAAGGGTACATTTTTTATGGGACAGGTGCCCATTTGGACATTTTTAAGAAGGACAATGGGAGAAGGTAACATAAGGAAGGTGTAGGGAGGAAAGAGAGTGTAGAGATGGAGACAGAGACCCAACATGGGAGGAGCTGACACAAATAAAGAGGTGAACACAAAAGAACGATATAGGCAAACAGATAAACATAGGGAAGATAACTGGTGATGCAGAAGCTTGTACAAGAAACTGAGGTGACATTTGACACATACAAGGAAAGGGAAAATTATGATAGAGAGAGGGTGACACTGATGACCCACAGGTCAGGCCCAGGTAGTGTGAAACTCTGAGAGTCACCAGGCTGTTAATGTGGGTGCTAGCTGCTGGCCCATCAAGGCCATCACTAGGCTTCTACTTTCTCTCAGATGATAGACTAATATCCCATATTGATACCTACCAATGGGGAGCCTACACCACCTTTCTCAAGGCAGGCAACTAAAGGACACCAGAAAAAATATCACTCCCCTTTAAGGATGTCCTGCATCATGCTGCAAAAAGTCTGGCCTGGAGACAGCTGGGGCCCCTACCAATGATAAGGTAGGTGCTTGGTCTGGTGGCTGTTGCCTCACTGCTTCCATTGCTGTGGCCAACAATGTACAACATATGAAAGCCAATGGAGAAAGATAAAACAGCAAAGGACAACAACAACAACAACAACAACAACAAAAAAATATATATATAAATATAATATACAACAGAAGAAGACAGCGATATAGATACATGAAAATAAAAGCATATGTCAGTAATGTGTGCTCCACTGGATATCATTACAGTCCCCGAAGGAGTAAAATACTGCTAAGTAAATAATAGCAAACAAAATATAATATAGATGTCAGATTAAGGTACTACAGTAACATATATGCCACTAGGGGCAATATTAAATACCACCTTACTATTCTACAGTATGCGTGGCATGTGAACGATGCATGAGCTGCAAGCAGTGTGACCACATGCGACTGCTATGCTGGGCTGAACAACCCTCTGAAACTGACGTGTCCAGGTAAAAGGAGTTTATTTTCAAGAGGTAGACATGACCTAATAAACAGTGCCTGTTATTACACCAGGGAGTATAAGGCATATATACTATACCAAATATGTCCAATATTAATACTAAACCCTAGTTGTAATAATGTACCAAGGCATAGGATAACAACCAAGATGAATCACATGACAGAATATTTAGCACATGCCCAGGGAATGCCTGGTGTAAATGGAAAAAGCTGGAGAGGTGGAATGGCTGGAATATGAATAAGGCATGGCAGACTTACCAGAACACAACATATGAATGGAAAGCCTATATCCATGGATATGTCACTGAATGGTGCCATCACCTCTAGTTCAAGTTTGATAATGACACCTGGGATGGAGGTGAAACTCTCCCTGTCAATGCAGTATGCATCACCATCCCACTGGTGGGAATTCTTTTTGGAAGAATGGGCTGTAAGACTGTTCCTCCTACAGTAACAAGGTAGGTCACACATAAAGCAAAGATGTACACAATGGTTAAAATAATTAGGAGCAATGCAAACACAGACAATGAAGCAGGTGCCTAACAAACAAGCACCTGAATAGGTTTACATGACATCTCTGGCAAATGAGCTGACTGAACTCAATTTCACTAGGTGAGGAAAAAACAGAAAACAAAAAGAAACATGTCAATGAATCCCAAGAAATTCATGTAACTAAACAAGAGTGCCTAGCTATGTACAGCAGTCATTAGTCACTACTATTTACTGTAGAATTCTGGCTTCCTCTCTCTAACCTCCATTTATCATTGGGCAATAAGGTCACAGAAGCACTTTGTTAGGTCACTGTATCAAAGCCACTGCTGCACATCTCACTGCAAAAGCAGTACTATGCATACAGTTTGTACTGGGAGACACACATAGTGGTCCCACTGATGGTGTTTCCAGTGGCCCAGATGCAGAAAATTAAGAAATATTTTGTCTCTTTCCTGCTCCATGCAGGGTGTCTTCCTGGCACAGCAGCTTCAGAAACCATGGCAACTTCATAGGTTGCAATCCAGATGAAAAATGGTTTTGCGAGTGCTTTATTGACTATAAAAACCTCAGATATCCATATGCAATCAAATAAAAATAAAACAGTCATAGTAATGTGTTTCACCTTGTTTGACTCAAACACCAGCTAGCCTTGACAAGCCAGATCAGTGATCAAATTGATAGAATTCATTAAGAGTTTCAAGGCTGTTATAGTCTGATGAAAATGTGCATCTTACCAATTCCCATCCTTCAGGTTTTGCATCTTTCTCATAGATGGAAAGGGTAGTTAGTCCAAAGGTAACTTTAAAATTACTCATCCAATCATCCAGGTTATGTTTAAAGGATGATGTAGAGTCATATTGTTTAATCTGCATAGAAAAATTTATTCAAGAGAAAGAGATGTCTTTGGTGATTAATCTATCACTCCCTCAGATTCTGTTAATCTGTTGATGAAGTTTAAAGTCTCTGGTTCTAGTTTAGTTGAGCTGTTTGGATTTCTAAGACATAGAAGGTCAAAGACCACAGGGTTTATAATCCCACAGAAACCAAGATATAGATTGCTCCTTAGGAATGTTTAGATAAAGAGTACAGGAACAGGGCTTCTGGTAAAAGAGGATGTTCATCATATTGATCACTGCAGCAGTAGCCTTAGGTATATGGGTTATATGCTGTCAAGGATATAGCAGCCAGTCAGTTTCTAAAGCTTCAATACACTTTCCATGTGCTCAGACTGCTAAGCAGCTCAAGCTGAGCTGCCTAAAAAGACAGATTTGAGTGCTATACCCTTCAGAGCTTTCTTGTCACTGAGGAGAGCACTTGTTCATGGGATTTTGAGGATCAAAGGTCGGCTTCCACTGTTCAATTGCTGGAACAATAGGTAGGAAAGTTATTTTACTACTAGGAGCTCGTGTTTAAATGGACTGTCTCCAGATTTAACTGTACCTTTAAACAGGAGTGCACTATTTTCTGTCAAATGTTCATAGGTAAATAACAGGCTAACTACTCTGAAGGGCCATCTTAAGCCTTGTCAGTAACTCATTGTCATAATCGAACCTCTGTCCCTTGTGTTTTTGAAGTGAAGACTTTAACCATTATGCTGAACACATCCTCTCCTTCCCACTTTAAAAGGTGTTAAAAGTAGTTGAAAAACATTTTCTGTGGAAAAAAATTGTTTTACTTTTGGGGATTGGAAAAGTTTATTAAAGCATTTTTATTGTGCAAAGGTGACTTTTGAAAACTTTTTTTTCCTGCTTGTGCTTCTTTTCCTCAGGAAAGTGGGACCTGCAAATCCTTCTTCTAGACACAAAAAGAAAAGGTTAAGCAAACAACTATAACAGGCTAGCAATTCATCTTGGTCACAGGTGGCGGAGTCTGCTATGGCTAAAACTGGCACCTCTGACTTCTCATTTTTTACCCTAGATCTTTCTGGTATAGCACCTATACCCACTATTGAGCTAGGATTAGCTGCATTCTCTGCGGCTGTTGGATTCACCACAGTAGGCAAGAGATAGTCACTCGTTACAAGGAAGTTGTTCCTTTTTTGTCAGAATGTTGTGCCCTGAGGAAGCTGCTGTTGTCAATAACAACACTGCTTCCCTCCTCCCCATTTTTTCTGTCAAAAAGAAAAAGAAAACTGTACATGTTTTGCTCATGCTCAAATTTTCAAGAACAAAGACAGCTTACCAGATCAGGCTCAGGGTCTAATCCATGCTATGGATCCATCTTGTTTTTTTTTTTTTTTTTCGCTGGTAAAAGAAAAAAGGATGCCTTTTTTTCCTGAAGAGATTCAAGACTGTATCTGAACAGGAAGATGAAGGGACACATACAGTTTTTTTGCCAGATTTCTGGCCCAGATTCAGAGGAGAACATGGTATGTGGGGGTTTCTCTTTCGTTGAAATTATTTCCAGAATGTGCCAGTGTTTTCAGTAGGAGAATACTGAGGTTTCTCAGTCACTTAGAAAATACTCTGAGTTGTTACAAGTGGAATTTCCAGAACCTTCACCCATTCCCAGTGCTATCAACATTGGAGAATGTCTGTATAACGTGCTACAATTTTAACAATAACCTGCTGCCCCTAAAAGGCAGATAGTTTGCATAGTTATTCAGTCTTTTAAATATTTATATAGTCATCTCAAACCTCACCTACCATCCACAACTTTAGTTAATCCTACTGTTGCTAACATTTAGTTAATTCCAATCCTATACTTTCTGACAAGGATGGGAAAATAATTGATGATTATGGAAATAACTGTATACTTCTGCAACTTTAATTTTCAGAATTTCAAATTTTTAGGCTTTATATATTAAAGTTTATTCATAGAAGCATCAGTTCTTAGGTAATTACTAGGCCTGCTGCCTTTACAGGCCATTTTAAGCCTAACCAGTTTTCCCTTTTGTGATGAATATAACCTAGCCCATTTGGTTATAGATTGGCCTTATCCATTCCATGGTCGATAAATATGTATTAACCCTAATGAGAATAACTGGGATCATACCATAGATAATTTGAAGGGACCCATGAATGGTTAAAGCAATTAGGAGCAGCATCGGCCCATTAGTAGTACAGATGGCATTCCTGGGGTAAATTTTCTGTTTCCCATCCACAGAGCTAAGTTGCATTGAAAATGGACAGGGATGAACTTTGCTTTATGTGAATGGGGAGTCTGTTCCATAGCAGCAGTATCCTCTGTAAAATATACCTCTCCCTCCAAACTGTTTTGCTGATGTTACAGATGAGGTTTAGATCAGTAGTCCAAGTATTCCTGATGCCATTTGACTTGCTGATCTGCAGTAAATCCACCAGTAAGAGGTTGGAGGATGCCTTGTATGCCAGACATAGGTCACCTGTTAGCAGTCAGTAGGATACAGAGTATCAGTGACAGGGCTTTGAGTTGGTCCATGTAGGATATGTTATTTAGGCCTTATATTCTTTTAGTGAGGTTTCTTTATGGGTTTTACAGTTGTTGCATGTGTCTGGACAGAGATATACAAAATGAGATATTATAATCAATGGCTGGTCTAACGAGGGCTGACTAAAGGGGGACAATGACATCCCTAGATCAAGATACAATATATTTGTTCATTAGCTGTGTAATATAAAATAACTTTCTTACAACAAAAGACACATGTTGGTCACAAGATAGGTCACTGTCCACATAAGTACCTGAATCATGAAAAAATGGGTCATCTGATAGGGAGGTATTGTCAATGTGGCAGTTCTCTGGGGTAGATGATTTCCCAAAGGATACAGTAATGCATTTTTTGGCATTTGGTTTCAGATTATGATTTTTATTCTAATTGCGAAAGCATAAGTAATGTTTATTTTTTCTGCAGTTTCTTCTT
Organism: Protopterus annectens; assembly: GCF_019279795.1. NCBI lineage: Eukaryota > Metazoa > Chordata > Ceratodontiformes > Protopteridae > Protopterus > Protopterus annectens. Next base: position 437,905,743 of record NC_056733.1, read on the forward strand.
GAGAGAAAAAATCTGCTTTAAATGGTTTATCTTCCATATCGCAGGTCACAACTCATCATTTAAAGTCTGTGTAATATCCTGTTGAGACTTCTTCCAGTGCAATGGCCTTGGGTAATTTTTCTGAAGAGATTTGCCTAGCTGTCTTCTCAGATTCTCCCTGAAGATGTGAAAAATGAGATTTTAAATTCTTCTTTGGATAGGGATTTTAATGTGTGTCCCTCTGCTGCAGAGGTTATCAAAAAGTATGTTGAGAGGGGGTAAGCTGTTACAAGAAGCTTCTCACATGTTTCAGCCCTTCTTTTTCAAATTTTCAAAGGGATTCTCTCAACTCTCATCAAGTCTTGGCACAAAATAAACAGTCTCAACAATATGCAGGCAATCAAATATTTAAGAAACAATGTCAATGGGGGGATCCAAAAAAGACATGAACCTTCCAAAACAAAGGACAGTCGAACAAGTCACAATGACTATTTAAGGGACCATGTAACCTCCTCCCACACTGGCAGTCCCTTTTCCATTCCACTTCTGTATTTAGAAACAGGTAGCTTCAGACAAATGGGTTTTAAAGATCATTCAACAAGATTACAGATGGTAGTGGAATGGTATTTCTTCTCTCCAGTGGGGATTTCCTCATTCACCAGACCAAACCAGATTCTTCTATTTCCCCCTGTCATTCAATATATGTTTTCACAGGGAGTAATAGAGCCAGTTCATACTTCCCTAATTAGAAAAGATTTTTATTCAAGGATAGTTTTGGTGCCAAAGAAAAATAATGCCTGGAAACCAGTTCTGGGTCTTTCTATCCTAAACTGTTATGAGATATTGCCCAAGTTCAAAATGATGTATTTCACAACCTATTACCTCTTCTTCCTCACTTAACTTATTCAAGACTATCACAACACTTTCTATATTCCAGGTCACACCTATACCTCCTTATGGCATCTGGAAATGCTTTGGGTTTGGCTTCTTAAAATAAGTAACACCAGCTAATAATCAACAGTATTAGAAAGGGCAACAAGTTATTAACAAAATTACACTAAGATTGTTACTCTAGGATGTCCTGCAGTGGAGAAATTAATCTTTGTTTGCTACTTATTCTTCATATTTTCATATTTATGTTCAAATTTTCATAACTGATAGACTTACATTTAACTTAGGTGCATGGTGTGAAACACCAATGCTGGAAAAAGGACAATTTACTGAAAATGCTGGTTTATATTATACTACACTGGAATTATTGCTAATTGTTTGTTAGTAATCATGAAATGAAGCAATATTTCCATTTTGACTTAATACTTCAAAAACCAAGTAACTAACAAACTCTTGCATAGCATTAGGTGAAACCTTAAATGTTGTTGAAGAAAATTGTCTTTGATACTTTCACACAAGTTGCACATCTTGAGAGATATCCAGTATTACTTGTATTGCTACTTATACAATTAAACATATATAGTAAAGTAGCAATGCACACCTCCAAGACTAAAAATCAAACCAAGTCTACTGGAAAATGACCCAAAAAAGGAAACTAGGTAAAAGTGTGTAAGTGAAATCTTTAATAGCCACATATTAAAATTCACGTTTAACACCCTTACACCAAGAGACTTCATTGGAACTAGAAACTACTCATAAAATATGCCTTTATAAACAACCACACATAATTAATTGATGAGTAAATCATTACAACTCAAATAAAGTTAAGTAAGTAATTAAATAAGCACAACCATCTTTTAATATCCCATAATCATTATGCCTATATATATATATATATATATATATATATATATATATATATATATATATATATACATACATGGGTCTACTTGAAAAGACCGGAAGACCACTTACCCAAAAAGGAAAAGACTGAGACGACAATACCGAATATTCAGTTAAATGACTCCTCACATAACCGACAATTTACCCAGTGAAAGGAGGCAGTCGGTCAACAATTGGAAGCTTGGCCTTTTCCCCACTATAATGAGATTGTTGTTAGGTGTTAAACAGTGATTTTTAACACGTGGTTGTTAAAGGTTTCACTTATGCAGTTTTACCTAGTTTCCATTTTTGGATCATTTTCCAGCATACGTGGTTTGATTTTTACAATTAAACATAGATTTTCATATTTCTGCAAATATCTCAATAAACATGCACTTATAAAGGAATTTCTTGCTGTCATGGGAAAGCTTATGTCTGGTTAACAAAAATATTTTAACAGTATATTTTTAGGTTGTTAAGTTTTCAAGATATGAAAATTTGTGAAAGTTTAGAAAAAATATAATGTGGGGTTTGTGTGTATTATAATATATTACACTATTTATGGAAAAGACTATGAATGTACTATTATCACTGCAAAGAATATTTATTACTGATAGCATTGCTATTTGTACAGTTTTAATACATTTTATTGTTCACAAGACATTTGCATTTGTTTATTTTATGCTTTTTAAGTTTATTTTTCAGAAAAATGCTCTGAAATTCAGGATATGTGTACACTGCTAGAGATGTGATATTCCAAATCAGTTAAGCATTTATGAGTTAAGTTTTCTGGTAGTACTAGATTTAAAAGATGCTTATTTTCACATCCATATTCATCCAGTTTTCAAGAGTTTCTTAATGTGATCCAGACACACAAAACCTTATCAGTTGTCTGCCTTACCCTTTTCCGTACTTAGAAGACTTGCTTTTCTTAACACAGTGTTAAAAAAAGTGTCAGACATGTCTCACTTGGGTGAAGAATCTTATCACAAGCTGGGATTTCAATAAAACCTACAAAAGTATTTTTGACTCCATCACCAGAACTGTGTTCCACAATTCAAAGAGTTTTTCTTTCCCTGCTAAAACAGATGCATATCTAAATCTATTTATGGGGTTTTCTACTCAGACTTTAGTCCCTGCAGGGGAATACCTCAGGATCTTGCGTCTCATAGCTTTCTTCATTCCCATGATACCCCTGGCAAGACTCCACATGAGAAAGATGCAATGATGTCTGAAGTCTCTTCTGTTCTAGAACCAATATCCATTATCTTTTCAAATGCCAGTTCTGAAATTTGTCAGTAAAAAAAATCACTTGGTAGTGACAGCCAATATCCCTAAATCCAGGTCTCCCCTTCTCCCCTCCTTCTCCAAATTTGTTAATCTTCACATACACTTTGGACTTTGCTTGAGGAAAAGTCTCAGAAGGGATAAATGTGCAAGATGTTTGGGGCAGAAAGACAGATGCAAGCACATAAATATATAAAAGATGTTTGCACTAATCAAGGCACTCAACTCTCTGAATCACCTTAGTTCCCCTGGACCTCTTCAAGTTGTTAAAGACAATACCACATCCATGCGGTACATCAACAAGCAAGGGGTAACCAAGGCTTACCCCCTTTGCACACTAGCCATGTTAGCTTAGGATATAGCTTTACAGTACAATCTAATTCTCCAGGCATCCTGTATCAGTCACAGGTAACTTGTGTGGCGACAAGCCAAGTGGTCAAACCCAGACCCTCATGAATAGAAACTAGATCATGGAGTCATCCAAGATTTGTTCCATCTATGGGGAATTCCTCAATTAGATCTCTTTGCCTCATCTTTGAACAGTCAGCTGGCAACATTCTGCTCCAGAACTCCATGCAAAAAGTCCTGGAAGAAAGTTGACTTTTCCTTTCCTTGGACAAGAATGTTCCTGTATGCTTTTCCACCCTTTCCACTGATATTCAAGTTATTTCAGAAAATTGTGAAGGAACCCCCAAGATCATTATGATGACTCCCTTCTGGCCCAGTAACAGCGGTTCTCTATTCTTTTGGAAATGTTCAGGTGCAATTATCACAAGCTTCCTCACAGAGTGAATCTACTCATACAGGAACAGGGGTGTTAGATACAGCTTCACTCCAATCAACTTCAACTGGCTGCCTGAAAGATAGAATCTTAATTTCCTTTTAGCACTTGTTTATTGAGGATGTCCAGCAGGCATGAATGGAGGCAAGAAAGCCTGCTGTTGGAAAATCATATATTATCAAATGAAAAATGTTTTCTAGTTTGCGCCAGCAACATAACCATCACCCTTTCAGGACTAGTATTTCTCTGCTTTTCCAAAATTTCTGTGAGTTACTATCCTATGCCTTTCCTACCCCTCCATCTAGGTTAATTTGTCAGCCATTTCAGCATGCCTGTTCATTGATGTCTTTCTTTTAAAGCATTCTCACGTGAAAATACTTTTGAATGGGATTTTGCATAAGACACCTCCAAGAAAACCTGTGGCTACTCCTTGTGATTTTTGTTTTATCCTAGAGAAGCTAACACTTGCTCCATTTGAAAAAACTCATCAGGCTGTCTTGAGGTTCTTAACATGGAAACTGTTTTACTGATCACTCCGGCCTCTTCAATAAGACTATCTGTGCTACAAGCTGTAATGGTGGGTTAACTTCTTCTTCCTCTTCTTCTTTTGGCTGCTCCTATTAGGGGTCGCCACAGCAGATCAACTGTTTCCATTTCCTCCTGTCCTCTGCATCTTGCTCTGTCACACCAACTACCTGCATATCCTCTCTCACCACATCCATAAACCTTATCTTAGGCCTTCCTCTTTTCCTGTTACTTGGCAGCTTCATCCTTAGCATCCTTTTCCCAATATACTCTGCATCCCTCTTCAGTACATGTCCAAACCAACATAATCTTGCCTCTCTGGCTTTGTCTCCAAACCTTCCAACCTGGGCTGACCCTCTAATATACTTATTCCTAATCCTGTCCATCCTCGTCACACCCAGTGCAAATCTTAACATCTTCAACTCTGCCACGTCAAGCTCTGACTCCTGCCTTTTTGTCAATGTCACTGTCTCCAACCCATATAACATAGCTGGTCTGACTACCCTCTTGTAGACCTCCCCTTTCACTCTTACTGGTACTCATCTGTCACAAATTACTCCTGACATTCTTCTCCACCCACTCCATCCTGCCTGTACTCTCTTCTTCACCTCTCTTCCACACTCACCATTACTCTGAACTGTTGATCCCAAGTACTTAAACTCATTCACCTTCGCCATCTCTACTACCTGCATCCTCACCATTCCTCTATCCTTCTTCTCATTCACACACATATATTCTGTCTTAGTCCTGCTGACCTTCATTCCTCTTCTCTCTAGAGCATATCTCCACCTCTCCAGGGTCATCCACCTGTTCCCTACTCTCACTACAGATCACAATGTCATCTGCAAACATCATAGTCCACAGGGACTCCTGTCTGATCTCGTCTGTCAACCTGTCCATCACCATTGCAAATAAGAAAGGGCTCAGAGCTGATCCTTGATGTAATCCCACCTCCACCTTAAACGCATCCGTCACTCCCACCACAGACCTCACCGCTGTCACACTACCCTCGTACATATCTTGTACCACTCTTACATACTTCTCTGACACTCCTGACTTCCTCATACAATACCACAACTCCTCTCTAGACACCCTGTCATATGCTTTCTCTAAATCCACAAAGACACAATGCAACTCCTTCTGACCTTCTCTGTACTTCTCCATCAACGCTCTCAGAGCAAACATCTCATCTGTAGTGCTCTTTCCTGGCATGAAACCATACTGCTGATCACTAATCATTACCGCCCTTCTTAACCTAGCTTCCACTACTCTTTCCCATAACTTCATGCTGTGACTGATCAATTTAGTCCCTCTGTAGTTACTACAGCTCTGCACATCACCCTTATTCTTAAAAATTGGTACCAAAACACTTTTTCTCCATTCCTCCTGCATCCTCTCACTTTCCAAGATTTCATTAAACAATCTAGTTTAGTTATGGTGGGGTAACCTTATCTCATTATCTCATTTTCCACAGAGATGGGGTTCCTTTGAGAAGTAATCCTTCTTTTATGCCTAAAGTGGTATCCAAGCTGACTTTAAGCCAAACTCTTCTTCTCCCTACTTTCTTTCCTGAACTGAAAAATGAGGGAGAAAGTACACTCCATACCGTGTATGTCCACAGACAACTCGTGTATTATCTTGACAGAACAAAATCTTTCAAATCTTTGGATCAATTTTTCATTTCTTGTGAAAGTAAGAAGGGACAATTTGTCTTTATACTAACTATTTCAAAATGGTTGTCACAGGCTATTAATTTTTGTTACTCTCACCACAACACAACTATTCTAGGCAGGGTCAAGGTTCATTCTACCAGGGTCTTGGCTTTATCTATAGAAAGGGTTAGAATCTAGAAGTATTTTGGAAGCAGCAACTTGGTCCTCTGTACATGCTTTCACAAAGCACATCATGATTGATTCCTTTTCTAGGTCTAGATCAGGCTTTGATAGGACCATTCTCCAGGGACTCCTGTACTCCTCCACTTCAACCTCCCAAATATTGTGAGCCAGGATAATATACCTATTTAGCTAACACTACTGTAGAACTTATCAATATGATGAACATAGTACAGTTGTACAAGTAAACTTACCATAACAGTAGCTGTTTGAATGGTCACTGTTGCAGTAGCCCCTCCCTTCTTCTATCCTTCATTATTTTTTCAGTATGTTACTTTGCCAGGGTGTGTATATATGTATATATTTTTATTCCTAGCTATTTTGTCTTAGGATTGAACCTCCCTGGTTTCAGTTGGGATTAAACCTCTGAAGAGCTTGTTACTCAAACCTGTCCTTTCAGCCAGCTTAGCTCAAGCTTCCTAACAGTTTGTTTGGAAGGTGTCCAGAAGGTTTGAAAGCTGGCCAGCTGTTTTATCCATGGCAAAATATAACCCATGTAGCTAAGGCTACTGCAATGGTGATCATTCAAATAGTTGCTTTTATGGTAAGTTTACTTTAAACAACAACACTTTCTTAAGACCAAGGATCATTTTAGTTAGAAACCTCTATTTTTTAAGTTTGTTGATATGTCCAAGGAAGGTACATATCAAAGGATTATGTCATAATGGGTCTGATCAGTGTAGAGCAAAGAGGAGCAATTACATTTGGATATTAGTTTGGTTAAAAAGAAGGACTGCTTGACTAAATTTGTCACAATATGACCAAAGAAAGGGGAAAGATAAGCCCAAGTACCAACATCTTTGAATAGCTTTCATTTAATAATGTGTGTTTTCTATATTGTATGATGTCAGCAATTTCTTTGTTCCAAAAGAAACAATACTACACTTTTTAGCATTCCGCTTAAGCTTACTTTCCATATTCCAGGTATTAACTGGATTAGGTTATTTCATTAGAGTACAGATATCTGGGGGGGGGGTTGACATGTATACCCAGTATGCACTTGTCTGTAAACTAGGTTAACTATTTGTCCTAGTTATCACTTTTAAGATCAGAGAAGTAGATGCCAAAGAGTGGTCACCTTGGCATGATTTAAGGATTTGCCCTCCTCCGAAACTATGTGGTATGTGCATTTTACTCTGTTGCTTCCATACATTTCTAGAATGAGGGTTGGTATCAACTGATTTGGACAGACTGAGTTATGATATATGAACTGCATGACCCTGTCTTCATCTTGCTTGAACCTCTCAATTTGTTGGGTAATTAGCCTAATGAAGTTCTTGATTCCATTATTAATGAAACTGGTTATAATACAATACATAGCTTTACAGTTCTGACTTGTAAGGTCAATTGGTCTGTAATTCCAGAGTGCATGATAGGGCCACCCTTATGAAGGGGCATCATCACAGCAGTGTGCTAGAATCTGGGAACAAAGCCCCTGGCTATGATTATGTTAAACAGTTTAAGGAGAAACTCTGCAAGAGCCTGTTTGCTGCCATTTATTAAGCACCCAGGTAAGTTGCCAGGACCATGAAGGAAGTGTTTTTTTTTAATTTTAATTAACAACATAGGAATATGATCCTTAATGATGCTAAGGGGTATAAGGGATTCAGGAGTGAGTGGTGTTTGAATAGGGATTTCAAAGGTGAAGTCAGCAGAGAACTTATTTGCTAGTAGATTTATAATATTGATGGGGTCAGAGTGGAGAATCCCATTAGGGAAAACTCATTAAAATGCTAAGTGTTATGTCTTAGTTTTCTAACCTGACTATAGAATGACTTGTACTTTTCCTTTATTCAGGAGCTAATCTAATTCATGGTTTACTTTAATGGTCTTTTTTGTATTTTTCAGCTTTTGATGGCATTTCTTATACTATCCTCTTGCTGGGGAGTTAGCTTTTCTATACAATCACTGGACTGTTATTTTCTCTTGCTACAAAGTTCATTCATGTCAGTTCACCACCAGAGAGGTTTAATCTTAAATTTTACATTGTATTTGGCTCTGGCTGGGACTGCAAGAGATATGGACTTTTCCATATTGGCATAAAAATCTTTAGAGAAGGTGGGTACTTTGTCAATATCAGCAGTAATAATGTCATCAGTAAGCTTAGAGATTTCATCATATAATTGTATAAGGGTCACCCTACTGAAATCCTTAAATATGAAGGCATTGGATACATGGGGTATGGTAGTGCTGAGGCTAAATGTCACAAGTTTATGGTCCAACTTAACTGTAGATGGAGATACTTGATGAGTGTAATAGTTAAAGGCAATATTAGTAAGTACTAAATCCAGAATATTTTAGGTGTCTAGTGGGTTCACCAGTTATTAGATCTGGTGAATTAAATACAAAATGTTGTCAGCCTCTAAGGGAGACCAAAATGACTGCAGATAAATCCACCAAGTATAAATAAAAAACAAAAATGAAAAAAAAAAAAAAACCCAAAAACGAGCAGTAAAAGTCAGATGATTAATTCAGGATTTTACTGCTAGTTTTGTTTTTTTACACTTGGTGGATTTATCTGCAGTCATTTTGGCCTCCTTCAGAGGTTGATGGCATTTTGAATTTGGTTACTGGTCTTTTACTCCATCCACTGTTCTTTTGCAGATCTGGTGAATTTCTTTTTAATAAATTTATAACTCTTTGAGCATACCATTCATTAGCAGGATATGTGCTCATACTTATGGTTGGTTAATTGAAGTCACCTGGGTTTACAGTTTTTGCATATAGGAATTTCCTCTATAACTTCCAGAAATCTTAACAACATTATTGAGAGACAATGATGGGGGGTGGTTCTGTAGAATGCTATAAGCTAATAGATTGTCTTACCTATGGTAAACTGATATTCTAGAAGCTCAGTGTTTGCGTCATTTGATATTAATCTAGATGAAATGTGGTCCCTGAGAAATATGGAAATGTCACATGATCTTCCACTAGGCCAGAATGCATAGCTGATACAAAATCCTGCTATGGAGAGAATGCATTCTCTACATTCAAGACAGGTTTCTGTAACTACATATATATTGACTTGTTGCTTTTGTTGAAGTTCCTCAAGCTTGGGAAATTTGTTATTAAGACTCCATGAACTGAGAAGAGCTACGTTAATATGGTACAATCTAGAGTTAGGTGAATTTAAAATGGGATACATATTAGATGCAATCTATCTAAAAAAGACTCTACATGGGCAATAAAGGCTCTTACCAGTGAAACCACTGAATGAGAGATGACGATTTCCCTTGCTAAACAAGATGGACTTGCTTTCATTTCTTCTCAGGTTGATACATACTTGAGCCCAAACAAAAAACAGGATAAGACTTTTACCTACATCTATCATAGGTCTAGAATTTTCCAAAATATCTCTCTGTATGTCCCTCAGGGTTTTGTGTCACAGGTCTTTTAAATTCACATGGACCACCACTATGTCATAGTCATATGTATCACTGAAAAGGGCCTTGGTACCCTGGTGATGCATATGATCCTGGCATCTTAAAGGCAGTTAAAATGAACCCTCTCCTTGTCCAGCCTGGTGAGTAGTTAACCTTTGTGTCTAATAACTGAATCATCAATCACTAATCCATTTTATCAGAAGATAATTTAGTATTACTTGATGGGAAGTAACTTGGCTGTTGGTGACATACTGCTGTAGGTATGAGTATAAAGACTTTCTCCGAGGCCTGTTCAAACAAGTTCTTAGAAGATTTTGAAAGGATGTTTTTATGACATCATCATATGAAATTTTAGGGTGTTCTGTTTGAAACTGCTGTAGAGATAGAGGTGAGGATGTAACCATATGATACTCACAGTGTTTTGTTATTGTTCAGGAAAGGGATGTCTCTATATTAGCTAAGTATTTACAGCTCTCACACACAGAACTTACTGTGTTAAGTAGGAGTTCATTGTCAGTGAGCATGAGGTAGTCAGTGTGCTGTCTTAGAATACCGAGTGCTAGAAGGCTGGAAGAGGGAGGGGTACAAGTTTGTTGGTCCTCAATTATATTCAGTGCTTTTAAATGTTAGTAGGCTAAAAGAACAAGGAAAGAAATGGAGGCTGAAGAGAGTGGGAGAAGTAACTATAAAAATATTATCAGTGGTGTCAGTCGAGGAACATACAATGTGAACACTAGGACTGAACTGTTAGAATATTATCTGAATGGCAACAGTGGTAAAACAGAGCAATTTGCTATGTCCTAATGCTTCCAGTGCAGACAGAAGCAGATATGCGCAGCCTAGAGAAGATAAGCATCAGCTAATGCTGTCCTGAATTCAGTAACTGTCAACCAGAGGAAACACCGATGGTTTGGGAATATTAACTTAAGAAAAAAATGAAAATGTGCTGACTAAGAACTATTAAACTATGGTGGTGCTGCATGGAACACAGGTCAGTGTATGATCATGCTATAAATAAATTAGAAAAAAGAAATGAGAATCACTAACTATAGGGCAGTTAGTGATACTCAGGCACTTTGAAAATGGCAGCACTTATGCTTTCCTCATAAGAACAGCAACTGCTGTGCCCAACATGGCCAACAGCTCTTGGCTGAAAAGCAGTCTTTAGTTACAAGAAAAGGTAAATCACTTTCTATTAAAGTATTACTAAACCGATTCAGCATAACACAAACATGTAAATTAAATCGAGTGCAATAAGTATTTCACTACTTTTGTGTTAAGAGGGTCTAGCAAAAATGTCTCAAAACAGCACACTAACCCAGTGCATCAGTAGATCTCAACCAAAAGGACAGCAGTGGAGTGCATGATCACTAGGCACACTGATTTTAAAATTTTCTAGGTAAAGTATTGGTAAATCGCAAATATGGACATTTGAACTCTCTGAGAATTGAGAAGAAAATAGGACTTTCATGGAATTTGGCATTTTAGGCCAGAGAACTAATTCACCATAAGAAGTATTTCTTCTCATATTGGTTATTTCTAATATTGTCAGCTTACATAATTGAATGTTTTATACCTAGAATCAATTTGCATTTTTAATGTGCATCTTGACGAAAAGAAAATTATAATTAAATCTCCATAATGACCATAATTATATTTTAAAAATATAAGTATAATTCCTGGATTTTATCTCATGAAAACTGAATTTCAGTTTTTTGAAAACTGAAAAACAGTGTATGTGATGATCATGCTATAAACAGAAATTTAGAAGGAATCAATCAATTTCATTTATACTTCAACAATTACAGACACTTCAGTGAATGTGTGAACCTCAAACATCTGATATGTTTAAATGAAAGAAATAATGGCTACAGTAATGCATTTCACTTCATTACTGCCACAGCTGCATAAACACACACACACACACACACACACACACACACACACACACACACACACACACACACACACAATTTGCTGTCAAAAAAGTTCCTTCTGGAAGGTTAGCAGTTGCTAGTTAAATAAAAAAAATAGGTTTCTTTCAAGCTTTCAGTACTGTTCACAAGTCACTCCTTTTTGCATTTTTGATTCAGTTTACCTCAGGCATCAGTGACCTGAGGCAACCTGAGTTAATAGGAAAGGTTGTTCACTGTTTCATGTAGCATCCAATTCAACCCTCATGTAAACATTATATATATGCCTCCAAAATAGCAGACGGACTTGTAATGAAGTGTAACCACCTCATTCCCTATTGAGATATATGCAGAAATGCTGTGTTGTTTTTATAATAATCCAGATGTCAGCTGACTTTTTGTTGCAGAAATCATAAATCCAAGCATGCACTGCACATGCACAGAGAGTTCAGAGTCTGAAAACTAAAAGATGATTTTTTAAGGTAAAAAGGCACCAATTAAAAACAAATAGTAATTTTACTTTGGGACAGTTGCAGCCCATCATTCCAGTACCACAAACTACCCCAGAATAGTAGTAGTAATGGTTCATAATGGAATTTATGACATAAAAAGGGATTTAAACTGGAAGGCATGCCCAGGGACATGCAATGATGATCAGCTAGATCATGTTATCTGTATCTGTCCCACTTGTGTAGACAATCTCTCTTTTGAGCCACTTCCTGACTGTATAAATGGCATGAAACATAGGCAATTAACATCAGGAATCAAGCCATTGAATTTATTATAGTGGTATCGTTACTTACAAAAGTATGCATTTATTTTAAATTGACTCCCTCTTACATTGGAGAAGTGTGGTGTAATTGTTAAGATAGTGGCTGACTCCCATAGTACACCTGAGGAACTTAAAGGCCTATAAATCAGAATGGCATCACTCACTGCAATGATGCCATCTATTCTAAAGAATGCTCAACAAATTTTAAAAGTGACTGAAGTCTGAGGAGCATTCATCTGGACATCACATCCAAGTAGTGAACCTGTCTAATACAATACGCTCAAACTCAAGAGTGTTTAGAGAAGTGCATTCTTTCATATTTCACCTAGAAGATAAGACTTGTCTATGGAAAAAGGGCCATGTATAATACTTTACATTTTACTGGTCTACCTGAATGTTTGGAAGGTGAAAACCTGGTACACAATCTATTACTTCTGGTTTTCTTCTGTTTTAGAAGTCTTTGCTGGATCCAATTCTCTTGTGGTAGCAGAACAAGCACACCAGATTATCCATGGTCTTGTCCTGCTAATGAACCTGGGCAGTTTAAAGTCTGTTGTTTGGATTATAATGACAGAGAAAGGGTTTTGCATCATCAAAGAAAGGAAAATGATGGATATTTTCAAATTAGGGGCAGGAAAGTTGGAATTACTCCTGATTATTTTACTGACCTATACTTAAAGAGGAAAGCATTTGTGCTACTGATTATGAAGTGTTGAAAAAAAAGGAATTCCAGTACAATTTAAGTTCCCTGCTATTCTAAAAATCCAATTCAATGGACAGACCTATACTTTTTTTCAGAAAACAGAAGCAGAATCAGAAGCAGGGGTAGATAATTTATGCCTTGGCCCAGGAGTAAAATCGATGAATACATTGCAAGATAAACCCTCCTACAGGGATGTGGTGAAGTAGTAAAATAAAGAGGGATGAAACCTCCATAGCATCACCATCTAAGTTCCCCTCCCCCGAGTAAAAAAAAAGGGGGGGGTGCACTTGTAAGTCACTCAAGGGTTTCTTTGACTAGTCTGCAAACCCAACAATAGAAGAAACATTGTCTTTATCTGTTGTATCCTCAAATAGATATACAGATTTGGCATAAGGGTCTGATGCATCTGGGAATGAATTCTCTACTGCAGGCACTTCAGAAGGGGAAATCTCATCCATTGAGTAAGAAGGAGATTTACTGTCTCCTATGAAACCGTGACTGTTGGTATCCACTTATGGACTATATTTATATCAGTAATCTATTTTTTTTTGTACCATGAGTGGTGTATGTCCTGATATTACTGATAAAAAGTACTTTTTGATATTAATCTACTTATTTATATACTTAATGTGTTCATCGAGGTATATGCATAGGGGATGGTTTGTTGAATTGGGAAGAGTTTCTTATTCCATTTTCTCTTTTAGTTATCCCTACCAGTTTTAATACCTGCTTCTAATGCTTAGCTCAAGTAGCAAGTGTTAAAAGTTTTTTTTTTTTTTATTAAGTCAAGGGAGTTATATGGTAACTTATTGCTCCTACACAGAATCAGGTTTAGTTATTTCTTTTTTTGTGCCTCCAGTCCATTATATGACTGATAGAGTAGTGACTAAGGCAAATTCAAGTGAAGAATGATGCTCTGTCACAGCAAGGTAGAGTTTCTTATATGGATAAAATAGTGTCTGCTTCCTGGAATGCATGAGGTCTAGGTTCCCTTGCCAAGAAGAAAGCAATTTTTAATAACCTCTAGCAGTTGCACACTAAGGTAGTCTTTCTACATGAAACTAAATTAAAACAAAAGGATTGTAGATGTTTGGATAATTATTGGCCAGAGTGAGTGATTACTAATAGTTGCTTGTCATCTAAAAGGAGGTGGGGGTAGGGGGTTTAGCTATTTTACTTCATATTCAGTTTGGATGGCAGATAGAGTCAGAGCTAAAAAAACAGGTAGGAAGATGGTTAATTGAGAAAGTGAAAGATGTAGCCATGTCACTGATCTTGGGAAATTTCTATGACCTGAATGAGAATCTACCTGCTTTCGTCAGGATTTCTGGGGTGACATAGTTAAAATGAATACAACTGGCACTAAACTTTACAGTTGGAGGTGGATTTAATGTAGTTTCTGACCCTTTACTAGATAAAATTCCATTTTGGGAATTTTGACTACCTAATATGTATAACTACTTGTGTCAATTTTCTTATAGATCAAGATTTGATAGATATATGGCATGCTCATTAACCATCCTTTTGAGACTATATGTTCAGGGGTGAACAAGAGCATAATACCAGCAGATTAAATTATTGGGTCCTTTACAGATCTATGATTTGTAATGTTATTTCTGTCAACTACCAACCTAGCTTATTTTCTAACCACAATATGTTTTGGTTTGAGTTAACTGGCCTCATTTTCTATTGAGAAATACTCTTTGGCATTTTGACCTCCTAATATTTAAAGATGATAAAAAGGCAAGAAACCGTAGGAGTGAATCAAAACATTTTGGAACCTTGAATCATTGGAAATAAGAATGTTTAGACAATAGAAAACATTAAAAATCAAATAAAACATTATATAATTTTATACATGCCTGATAAGAAAATGGGTGACTATAACAAGTTGAAAGACATAGAAAAACAAACTAAAAAGCAGGGATTACTTTACAAAAAGGGATCATGTAAAGATTTCTCATTGAAGGAGGAAGGAGAACATTAAAGAACTCAAGAAATGTTATAGGGCTTTCCAATATTTATGGATTCAGGTGAAAGGGGAAAAGGTTAAGAGTCTAAGCTGGGCTAAGGGTATTACCTTGGTTAAGTTTTTTGCTAGAAAGATAAAGGAGAGATGTACAGAGGTCACTGTTGTTGTGCTCAGGTCTTTGAGTAGTCTGGTTACACACCCCTGGATTCACGAAGCTCCGTGCAAGAATAAGACTATTCTTGCTCCAGTGGTTCGTGTCCATTTAGAAGAGCAGCGTGCCTTGCATATTAATGAAGGCATGCTGCTGTTTAATCTACACAGATACGAACTGTGAACGAGTGCAGGGGGTGTGTCCGAGTAGTGCATGAACACTAACATGAATGCCCCCTGCACTAAGAAAGTGCCATATGGCACTTTCTAAGCCAAACTGACATAATATTAGAGCTTTGCTTTAATATTATGCCAGTATTTCAGTGTCCATGGACACTGAAATGAAAAAAATATAATTTCAGTGTCCATGGACACTGAAATAAAAATGGCAACAAGAAAGCAATGCAGAGGGTATGTGACAGGTTCTGTGACAAACCCTCTGCATTGCTAAAGTGCCATATGACACTTTTGTAACCTGTAAAGCAGGAAATGTTTGCAAATGTACACATAACGGGGGATAAATCCCACAAAAGTGAAAAAGCACAAACATAGCCCCACAAATATAGAATGTTGATAGAGAACAGTTCATGCATTACCATGAATTACGTAAGGCTAGAAGTCTGAAAGTAAATGTATATCAATATCCCCTTACAACAGTGCATGTTATCAAAGGCACAAATGATGGGGGAATAAATAACACATTAGGGATATGCCTAAAAATATGCTCTCACACACTTAGAAAGTTGATAGATAACAGGATATGTATTAGCAGGAGTTCCTGAAGGATAAAAGCCTGAAAGCCAAATGAATGGCATTATTTCATGACTGCAGTCCTCAATGACTTGTCAGAACACCACAAGACTCACTTATATAACATGATAATATGAAAAAAACATAAACCTTTTTTTTTCAAGCCTAAGGAATGTTTAAGCTTAGCTAAGCATCTGTGCACATTATGGCCATCTGCTTAGCATAGCTTAAACATACCCAGGAGATAAATGCAAATATACAGGTGAACCCTCTCAACTGAGGTAATGTAATGGTTAGAGTCCTGCCTTTACATGCCAGTGATAATGTTTTGAGTACCAATACAGGCTGATTATGTTTCTAAGGGAAAGTAGTGTAAAAATTATTTTTGTAAACTTAAATTATGTAGCAACTGTTTTTGTCAACCAGTGTAGTGTAGCAGGTCTAAAAGTGAGATGTCAGTGTAGAAAAGATGTGAAACCCCCACATAAACACAAGTGCCCCATAAAGTATAGTCAAACAAGAAAATAATTTAATGAAAGCACATAGGGGGATGTCATGGAAGGTAAACATACAATTATAATATGTCAGTAATGAGGAATCAATCTCACAATCCTGATACTTAATAAAATGAAATGTGAGCAATACTAAGTAGTGCTCGGCTATGCTAACCCAGTGTAAGCATTGCTGAAATGTAAAAGTTAAGCAATAAGTAGCCCAGCTAAACAGATTTGCACATTGGCAAATAGTGCTCAACATCTATCCCTTTAAGCACTGCCAACCTTAACTAAGCAGGTTTGTCCGTCGCTCAGCTTAGCTCAGCATATTCAAAATCATCCGATCACGGCAAAGCGTGGGAATTCAGTCCTATTTAAAATTCGCAGGTGGGAATACAGCCATAACCAGTTGTAGCTGATCACTGCAGGCACTATGTCTGGCGTTGGTGAGGGTACCCACTTTTGGACGTGGCACTGGGGCATTCAGGAGTCAAGAGTCATTGTTGGACTCCTTGTGAAAGACCTTGGAGGGAGACTGCTGCAGGACCAGTACCAGGGCTCACAACACAAAGTGGAGGCCTGGAACCATCTGGCACATGACCTCATCAGTGCTACTGGCATCCCTCAAACTGGTGACCAGGTCGGGCACCATTATGCTGACCTCAAGCATAGGAAGAGGGAGCTCTTGGACCAGTGGACCCAAGATGCATGGGCACAGAATGTTCCAGAACTGTGCAAGTATCACTTATTGTTCCCCAAAGTCCAGCCTGAGTATGTGATTGATAGGTATTCATAAATGTTTCTTTAGCTCCTTTACAGCTGCAGATGAGAGGGCTGCAAATGTGGATGCACACTCAAACAGGCTGCTAAGGTTGCACTGGAAGGCTGGTGAGTACAAACTTAGCTTGCAGTATTCAGGGCAAATAAATAGAAAGGAGTAGAATGTCAACTACCAGTAGGTAAAGTGTGCACTGTGTGTAATTAATAAATGACTGTTAGCAGATTAATAGTGATGTACAGGATATTTAACAATAAAGGTCTCCGTAACTTTCAATAAAAGTAAAAACCCCAGACTGTTGTGTTTACTTTGTTATGTTGTGGTAGGAATATGTGTGCAGGTTCTGCACAACAACCATGGCTCTGAGAGCAAGAATGAAGTAAGGCTCATCTTGCAAATATTATGGAGCTGTAAAACAAGTGAACAACTAAATGAAATGTGCCATGCACTAAGATCTGAACCCTGAATAGTAAGATGTAAAATCTAATTTTTATTAAAGTATGAATATACACTACAAGAACCATCTTCCATGCATGAATGTCAGAACTATGAGGTCAGATTGTGCAACCCAGAGAGGAGTAGGGAGTAAAAAGTCAACTAAGTGTAAGAAATTCCTCAATAGCTCATTGTGATAAAACCCAAATGTGGTGTACCTTTTTCGCACAAATAGACATGGTTTGAATCCCGGCTGTGGTAATAAGCTGAATGCATATTGTCACACAAGAATATGTGAATACGTGTAAACATTGTTAGGTACTGTTAACCGAAATTTCCTCCACAGGTCTGCCAGGTAAGGAAATGTTTGTGGTATCTGTAGGAAGGCTTTACTAATATAAAGTGTACAACATTTCCACTGTCCAACCCCAAGGCTGCAAATGACAGCAAGATAAGTACATACAGCAAGTGTTATTTTCTGATGTATGTCCCTCAACTGTCAAGCTGCCATGGCTAGTGGTCACTGCTGTCAATAACCAGAGTGACAGATATAAATCCCGGCAGAGTATGCCAATAGCACACCCACACAGCATGAGTGCAGGACACCCCATTCAGTGTCACATATGTAACACTGAATAAGTAAATATGTGTAGAAAAAGTCAGGTATTGTTAACAAAACTTTCCTCCACAGGTCTGCCAGGTAAGAAAATATTTGTAGTAGCTATAAGAAGGCATTACTAATGTACTCTGTGTACAACACTTCCACTGTCCAACCCCAGGCCATAGGTACATGCAAAGTGAGAGCTGACTTGGACAGTAACGAGTAGAGTACTGATCAGTATACTTGTGAAAAATAGAAGCCCATATAGTTGTTAATTGCCATCTCCCTCTCTCCCCTGCTCCTATCTGCATCAATAATGTATACACATAAATAATGGGCATGTCTTTCTCCAAACCTACTGTTGGGACTTGTGCTTTATTGTTCTACAAATAATGAGTTGCTTAAATATTAATGAACCTCCTTCAAATACTATAACTTTTGGCCTGTTGCTGTCAATGCAACTTGCATGCCATTATAATGCCTACTGTGGTTCCATATATGCATTTGTTCTGTTTGCTATGCAACTGTTTCAAAACTGTTTTATGGAGTCAATTGGAACACCCATGCAAGCTGTTATAACTAATCTTGAAATGTGTTGTTTATGACTAACCAACATATTTTTTTAAAACCTGAACACCATAGTACATCTGGGAAGGCAGATCCCAGTGGATCTACCTGTCCCACCTCATCTGGCCATGGCACCAGGCACCATCATGTCTGGGACCCAAGCCGGACCTCCCTCTTCTGTTGGTCATGCACCACCTTCGAGTGGAACCACCCTATGGGAGGGGGCTCACCCCCCCGGGATTGGATGTGGAGAAGAGACCATCACCCTTAGTCAGTTCTGGGGATTACTGTGTGGTGTCCTCCGATCGGAGTTCAGTGATCATCTCTGCCAGCTTGAGGCCACCTGTTGCAACTTGAGGGTCAGCCTGCCACTCCTGTTCAGCTGCCAGCACAGCCACATTTGGGGCCATGAAGGTGCAGTGGTGACTGCCCATGGGTGGGGACCTCAGTCCCACTGCATCCATTTGGGGGCTCATGTGCATCCGATTCCCAACCACCCTCCCTGTCCTAGGTGTTTACCACCCACAAGTGTCATATACCGCCCCCTGTCTGCTGTCTTGTCTGTCTTCCTACCTAACTTACCTTTCCAAATGTACCTACTATCCTTCCCCAACATCCCACTCTCACCTTAAAAAAAGGGCAATCTGTTTCCACCCAAAAAATGATGCCCCATACATAGTTGACCATTTCACACACATGTCCACTGGACACATGTAATACTTTCCAATTGGCATGACAACAAATTACTGTTGTCCTCACTCCACTCTCAGGGGTTTGAGTGTCCAAATTCACTTCCAAATTCTGTAGACATTCTCAGCTGTTGCTGTAGAAGAAATTGACAGCTATGGACCTTTCCTACACCTGTCCTGCACATCCCTAGCTACCTTTCATACTGTACTTCCCTCTGCATTCCCCTTTTTCCACCACTTTTGTATCACCCCTTTTTCTTTTCTTTTAAAGAAATTAGCACAGAGGTAAGTGCCACTAAGTGAAGCTAAAACAGACTAACCAAGTTTTTGCAATGCTTAGCATCACATAAACCTGCTTATAACTGCCTTAATTGCTCTGTATCCAACAGCCCTTGTTCTGCCCAGCAGCAACATACCCAGGCCTGCCAAGTCCCAAACACAGAATGCTGTACTCTACAATCACAGCAACATACTACTGAACCACCAGAGGTGTATGAATTGATGTTGCTTTTTCAAACTGATTGTGCAGTCTGGTCATTTAACATTAATGAAAAAAAAATCACTCCTAAGGCTTGAACCCCAGATCCTGGGCACTAAATTCATAGCAATGAACCACTATACCATCTAAATTTTCAGAATTCTTGTTGCTTTTTCAAACATATCATGCAATAGAGACATACAACAACAGTGAAAAAGCTCTGTGGAATCATTCATGTGTTGCATAGAGACATACACACATACACACCCACACACATCCACACACCCACGCACACCCACGCACACCCACACACACCCACCCACACACGTGTGTGTATATATATATATATGTATATATATATATATATATATATATATGTGTGTGTGTGTGTGTATGTTGAAACAGATATGAAAATATGAATGAAGGAATATGCATATATATATATATATATATATATGTATAAATATAGAAAACATGTATATATATATATATATATATATATATATATATATATATATATATATATATATATATATATATATATATATATATGTGTGTGTGCGTGTGTATTTATATAAGATGCTGTGCAGCCATACCTTAGTGCAAGAAACCTGTACAAAGGGGGGAAATGGGCCACATATAGGCACATATTTCAAATATTGCTGTTATAAGTGAACATTTGTACAGCAACAGGCTGCATTTCAGCCAAAACTTCTGAAGGATATGAGGATGGGATCTGACATGTTATGTCATTATTCACCAACATAAATCCTTGGATCATCACAGTGATTAACCAGACAAATACAAATAAAACGAGGAACAGAACCAAAGTATGGGTCAAACATCTGGACATTCTGCCAAAAGCCTGTCAGTGGAGAGGCACGCTCGAAATCCCTTAGTGCAATGAATCTGGACCAAGCCTGACAAAGTGGGGGACAGAAGCATGAGAATAGAAACATATCCACCATATGTGAGTAGATAAACTGAGAAAGTTGCTGTACTAACATTGTTAGTCCTAACATATATTGACAGGAATACACAACAGTTATGGGGACCAGACCAAAGGTATTGGCCTGACAGCTGTACATCCTACAAATATATGGACATAGCACAACCTTATGGAAACTCCACTGAGCTACCAAGCACCATCCAAACTGCAAACAGGCTGACATAACACTACCCAAGTCCAGCTCTGGGACTGTACACATGCATTTGCAAAGATAACAGGCACTACAGGGATGTAACACCACTAGAAAACAGACACTGGTTTGAAAGTGCATACCCACAAACAATTGTACCACAGTCACAGTGACATACCAGTAAGCAAACTGAACACTGCACTATAATGACAGTGTGAACACACATATCCTGTTTGCCACTCACATATTACCCATGCATATATTGCCCCAAGCTCCAGTGTAGTGGGAATCTTGAGGTGTCACAGGACATGTCACGCTCTACCCGTACAAACATATAGCAGCGGAGAGGGAACCAGTAAGTGGAGCAGCATGCACAGTCAGATAGAAAGGGGCCATGCCACTCACGTTTACAAACCTCCTTCTACAGCCCAAATAACATGTACACATGGCACTTCTACCAATCCTGACAGTCTTTTAACAATGGCCAGACATACACAGACCTCTCAAATGTACAGTTCACCTAAGACTGTACAGGCTCAGGACTCATATCTATGGTCTCTTCCTCATAACATGTCTGTGGGTCTACTACATCACTGGGATGGTAGCAATAATGAAGGCAAGAAGCAATTATACTGCATACCACTGAGCATCCCAGGGAATGACATCTGAACAAAGGCTGACATCACTTGGGGACAGAGGCACAAACACAGGTATAGACTGGACATATTGCTGTTATAAATTGAGATAGTTGCTGACGTCAGGTTTGTTGTACCATATCCTTTATGAAGAATATGAAGTCAGTAATACCAATGGATGCTAGTATTTACTGACTGCATTCACCAGAGTCCCAGACTGATTTTCTAAGGACAACAACTGTCTGGGGAACAGACCAAACATAACAGGCAAACAGGTGGATAGTCTGTGGACAGCATGCCAGTGGAGAGGTATGTCAGAAACATATCACTGTCAGACATTGTCACTCAGTAAATGCATGTCTAGACAAACCCTGTCACTCTGTCATACAATCTGTTCAAAATTCTGGAGATATGTCCCTAATGTTGTTGGGCTGTCTCTACGTGTCCTGTCCTGTGAAGTATTCCCACCTACTGTCTGTGAATCTGTAGCCACTACCCCTTTGTAATGTCCTACGCACAGGCAAAGAAAAGGGGCAAGGCCCACATGAAGGACGGCTCATATGTTGGAATTAGCAGCAGTGTCCAGACCCACAGCACAATACTATGTGGGCACTTACATAGTTGAATGGCCTTAGCAATACCTGACAGGACAACATCAACCTCTCCATATAGGGTGGACGGTTGTGGTGGACAGCAGGCATACACAACTACCATCACAGGTTGAATTAAATCACTGGATAGGCTATGAAGGAACAGGTGCCTCATTGGAAGCCATCTCACCTTGGTCTGCACAAACAAATAAGGTCACTGTTGAAGTACCCTACTGCTATCGTTGAGTGCAAACTGGATACATGCACCAAGGTCAATCACTAGGCCTTCCAGACATGTGTCTGCATTTCCAGAGGAAATACACATATCTGCTCGATAGTGGTGGTCAGTAACACCACATACACATATGTCATAGATATAGGCAACTGGCTGCAGACTGGTGATGTGTAGACATCACCCTCCTGTCCCCCCATAGGTACACATGTGCATGTACAGCACCTGGCTCCCCTCCCCTCATGATCACACATCAGGTCTGTAATGCTTTTTCAAAGTTAACACATAGAGGTCTCCATAGGCCTGATACCCTTTCTGGCTACATCCTACATAAACACAGGAATGGCTTCTCAGACCCATTCTGCAGTGTAGTCTACCACAGACTGAGCACTGGTGTCATCCCATCTGCACAGAGGACAGACAGAAAGTAGATAGGGAACAGGTTATGAATTAGCATGAATGTTCTGAAGGAGAGAATTCTGAAATTGAAATGTATGCCATTACTACATGACAGCAGTCCTCAATGACATGGCCAAAACACAGTACTCTACAGTTAATATAATAATATGATATTAATATCCAATAGGAGATACATGAAAACATACAGCTCAAACACCAAGAACAGGATAATGTAGTACTCAGAGTCCCAGCTTTGCATGCAGGGGTGGATGG
>NC_056733.1:437931432-438116432 GCF_019279795.1 Protopterus annectens
TTCTAACAGCCTAATTTTAAAACACTTCTTATTCTTCCCCATATACAATTTGTCACAAGGGCATCTAAGAGTGTTTTCTATACACCAACCTCTTGACTGTACAGGGTTCAACATGTTTTCCAGCCTTTGCCCTCATATTTATGGTTCCTACCCCACAACATGTGTAAGATTCCACAACATCATTGGCATGGTAGCAGGAATGACAGCACTAAATAATGATAGACCATAACTATCCACTTCTTACTGCATGACATCTGGACAAAGCCCGACATAATTGGGAGACAGAGGCCCAAAAACAGGGCCATATTTGAAATTATACACTGAGAAAGTTGCTGGTGCTACAGGGTTTGTTGTAACATATATTTTCTGAGGGATATGAAGTGAAAAACACAAATGGATTTTGGCATTTATTGATTGCAATCACCAGAGTATGCTACTAATTTGCCAAGGACAACACCTGTCTGGGGAACAGACCAAACATAACAGGCAAACCTCTGGCCATTATGTGGATAGCCCTACAGTTGAGAGCTATGCAGACACATAACTTTGTCAGAGTGAAATCCATGCAGAACTAGCATGTCCAGACAAACCCTTTTAGACTAGCAGTATTCAAACCATATAACAGCAATACTCACATTCTGTCCCTATGCCTTGAACCTTCTCCACCATTTAGTTGGCCTGTCTCCACAAGTCTTGTTGTAAGAGGTATCCCCACCTGCCGTCTGTAACACTGTAACTCACACACCTCCAGAATGTTTTCCTCACAGGCAAGGTAAAGGGCCAACGCCCACATGAAGTACTCAATTATAGGAGTGTGTTGCCATGACATTGGCTATTGGAATAACTGCACAGCTGCTCTGCATGCAATTAGCAAGTGAGGAACACCAATTGGTGCCAGGCCATCACCTGGTCATGAGCATTACCTACAAAAGTCAAGTAGCCATTTATTCAAACCAGCTCTATACCTTTAGACCAGAGAGAGAGAGCGAGACAGAGAGAGAGAGAGAGAGAGAGAGAGAGAGACTGCAAGTAAAGATACCAAACCTGAAGATATTACCCAATCTACTTTGAATAAAAAAAGGTATTTGAAACAAGTAAGCATGTAATTGAATGCGGTAGGTGGTTTGTAATAATAGGAAATAGGAGGTTGAAAGAATACGTCTCAACAAGACTTGCTGTACTGATGTACTGCTGAACTGAACCTATGGTCATAGCATCTGGCTCTGTCTGCAGTGACATAGATCGCAGCTCAGGCCCCTGACTCACTCCAGGAAAAGACAGCTGACATATAACAACTAATGGAGTGTCTGTCAAACACTACTGACTGTGCCACTGCTAGGCCAGCTACTGGGATATTGTACATATTCATATGTTACCTGTGAATATAACTATGATGCACATGTTTGTCTAGTAAATCTAACAGACCTATACAGAGCATGTGCATAGTAAAGTATTGTTGCAGAAGTGTGCACTGAATCTGCATGTGATGTAGTGAGTTCATACCATTCAACTGTATAGTGTTCCAATGGACAATAAGCACATGTGTGCCTGATATCTGTAGTCACTTACACATAGAGTTGTGCTATGTCAGGCAAACCATTGGTAAGTCTGTGAACAATGAGATTGTAACATAATAGCCTAGTTATGAATGTCAGCCATCCTCCAGGTTATCACTGTGATGGCAAAGCCTACTGTGCAATCAACTTACTTATGTATGTTACAACAATATTAATAGTGTCAATATTGATGTGCCTTTGCTACCCATTTATGTGTGCCATTGTCCAGATGTCCTGCTATAACAGGTTGAGAGGGATGAGTGAGCAGAACAACTGTAAATGCAGTGTACCATACTAACATAGAACAGAAATGTATACCAGGTATCACCTGAGCACATGTATGTATGTGCATGTTCAGCTGGAAGGTACAAAACAACTGACATGGGTTGCAAGCAGTCAGGAAAACAAGTTGTGCATGTTGTACATGTGTGTAATATCAGTTTCAGTGCATACAAAGGCATAAATATCTACAGCTACTGGTTATTGCATTGTCCTGACACTGATATGGGTACTAGAATAGGCATGATTATCAGGTTGTAATTGGAGAAGTGTCCATCTGTGTTATGACTCTCTGTCCATGCCTACCACAAACAGCTATATGAACACCTACATACAGTGGATATCAAAAGTGTACAAACCCCTGTTGAAATGCCAAGTTTGTGTGCTATACAAAAATGAGACCGCAAAAAATCATTTCAAAACATTTCCCACCTTGAATGTGACCCTTAACCAGTACAATTCTATTGAAAAACAAACAAATCTGTTAGGGGAGAAAATATAAAACACAAAACGTACTATAAGCTGGTAGCATACATGTCCACACACTTAAACTAATACTTTGTTGATGCACCTCTTGTTGTAATCACAGCATTCTTTTGTCTTGGGTACACACATGCCATCAATTAAAAAGACTCTCATTAACCCCAAATAATGTTCAGCTGTCCTAGTAGGATTTCTTTGACATTTACCCAGTTGCCTGCTACAGCAAAAGCCATGGTTTGCAGAGAGCTTACAAAGCATCAAAGGGATCTCATTGTGGAAAGTCATCAGTCAGGAGAAGAGTAGAAAAACTGTTCACAACATTGGATATACCATGGAATACAGTGCAGACAGTCATCAAACAGTGAAGATATGGGACAACAGTGACACTGCAAATACCTGGACTTCCATCCAAAATGGATGAAATGACAAGACGTCAACTGGCCATGGAGGCTGCCAGGGGACCTACAGCAACACTGAAGGAGCTGCAGGAATGCCTGGCAAGTACTGGGTGTGTATCACATGTGACAACAATCTTCTGTATTCCCCATATATCTGGCCTATGTCGTAGGGTTGAAAGATGGAAGCCTTTTCTTACACAGAAAAATGTCCAAGGCTGGACAAGCATTGCCAAACACTACATCAAGTCTCCAAAAAGCATGTTGGACAATGTGTCATGGTCTGATGAGACTAAGGTTGAACCTTTGGCCTACAATTCCAAAAGGTATGTTTTGCCCAAAACACCACTTTGAATCACCAAAAGAACACCATCCCCCTGGTGAAGCATGGTGGTGGCAGTATCATGCTTTGGGGTTGATTTTCTTAAGCTGGGACTGGGCCTTTAGTTAAAGTTGTGGGAATTATGAACAGTTACAAATACCAAACATTTTTGTCCCAAAGCCTTCAGTCATCTGCTAGAAAGCTGAAGATGAAGAGGGATTTTACCTGTCAACATGACAATGACCCCAAGCATACACCCAAATCAACAAAAGAATGTTTTTTCCAAAAGAAAATTAAAGTTTTGGAATGACCCAGCCAGAGCCTAGACCTAAATCCAATAGAAAATATGTGGGGTGACCTGAAGAGGGCTATGCACAAGAGATGCTCTCACAATCTGACAGATTTGGAGTGCTTTTGCAAGGAAGAGTGGGCACATATTGTCAAGTCAAGATGTGCCATGCTGATAGATTTCTAGCCAAGAAGACTGAATGCTGTAATTAAATGAAAAGCTGCTTCAACATAGTATTAATTTAAGGGTGTGCACACTTATGCAACCGGATTATTGTACATTTTTTATTTTGTTATATTTTTCCCCTAACAGATTTGTTTGTTTTTCTATTGAATTGTACAGGTTATAGGTCACATTAAAGGTGGCAAAAGCTTTGAATGATTTATTGTGGTATCATTTTTTTATATCCCAAAAACCTGGCATTTTAACATAGGTGTGTAAACTTGTTATATCCACTGTAGTAGTATCTGTAGAGTATCTATATGCATATGTCAGATAGGATAGCAGTTGTGGACAGGTTTTTGTAATGCACAGAAGTGCACATCTATGGTAATGGGCAGCATATTTTGTAGTATTAGGGGTTGTACTGCTAATGTGCAAAAATGCTGCTTCCACCCTGTACCAAGGCCACATGTGAGTCTGCTGACAGTGCCTCTCTCCCACAACTATTTAGGTCCCTCTGGTCTACAAGTGGGACAGCAGCCTGTAGTTGGTAAGCATGGAATTATTTTGTTGTGATTTGCCAATACCCCAAGCATGTTAAGGCCATACTATTTGCCATGCCCACAACTGTCACACCTAGCCATATTGCTTGATGTGCATGTTCACTTGTGGTGGTGTTAACTGCAGTACATCACAGTGGTCACCACGGGGGCCTATCTGAAGGGTATGTAACATTCCTGTAGCATACCTCACAACCTGTCAGTGCAAGATATCTGGGGTACAGACAGGCTATGATAGAGACATGTATGAAACATTGATCCTATACAGGGAATACAACAGTGTACACACCTCTGTGAAGATGCCAAGTGCTTCTGATATATACAGCGAGAGACCACAGTATTACATTCCACACCTTTCCCAACCTGTAATGTGAGTAATGTGACCATAACATGAACAATTAACTTGCAAAACAGAAAAATGTGTTATGGCACCAAATATGAGGTATACAAACCTTACAATATGCTGGATGCATATGTGTGCACACCCATCAAATAACTTTATGCTTGGGTACACACCTGCCATCAAATACAGTGACTCAATGTAACACAGAATAATGGTTTGCTGTCCGAGCAGTGTATTCATGACATTTGCTCAGTTGCCTGTAACAGAAACAGCCATGACTTGCACACATCTTACAAAGCATCAAAGGGATCTCATATTTGAAATGTATCAGTCAGGAGTAGGGTACAACAACATTCCCACAGCATTGCATACACCATGGAACACAGTGGAGACAGTCATCAAAAAGTGGATTAAATATGGGACAACAGTGCTGTTAAGAACCAGATGGCCTTCTGAAACTGATGAAAAGACATGTCGAGAACTGGTCAGGAAGGCTGCCAGGAGACATGCAGCAACAGTGAGGGAGTTGCAGGAATCTCTGGCAAGTACTGGATGTGTAGTACATGTGGCAACAATCACCCGGATTCTGCATAAGTCTGACATATGGGGTCGGGTCAGTAGATGGAAGCATTTACCCACACAAAACACCATCCAGTGCTGTGTACAAGTAGCAAAACATGCCATCAAGTCTCCCAATGGCATGTGTTGAAATGTGTAATGGTATAATGAGAGTAAGGTTCAAACTTAAAGCCACTATCCCTAAAGGTATGTGTGGTGCACAAGCAACACCTCACTTCACCTGAAGACCACCATCCACACGTTGAAACTTACTGGTGGCAGTGCTCTGCATTGGGGTTGCTGTTCATTAGCTGGAAATAGGCCTGTAGGCATGGTGGAGGGAATTATGAACAGTTCCAAATAACACTCTTATATGGGCCAAAGCCATCAATCATCTGCAAGATGGCTGAGGATGGAGAGGGGTTTCAGCTTCCAACATGACAATGACCTGAAGCATACATCCAAAGCTACATAAGAATGGCTCCAAAGGAATACAATCAAGGGTATGAATTGAGCCAGGCAAAGCCCAGACTTAACAGCAATAGTTACCCCCGGTGTGACCTTCAATGGCTGTGCACATGAGCTGGCCTTGCAATCTGACAGAGTTGGGGACCTTTGCAGGGAAGACTGTCCAAATAATGCCAAGTCAAGATATGTCATGTTGATATACACCTTCCCAGGAAGAGTGACTGCTGTTGTTCATTTAACAGGTGCTTCAATAAAGCATTGGTTTAAGGGTGTTCACACTTATGCAACCACCATATTGTACACATCTCACTCAGTATATTTCACAACTAACACATGTATTTGTTTCTCGATTGGATTGCATGGGTTATATATGTCACATTTAAGGTGGGCAATGTTTTTGAATGCAATACTGTGATCTCATTTTATATAATACAAGAGCCTGGCATGTTAACAAGGGTGTGTACACTTATCATATCCACTTTAAGCTTAGAAGGTTGTTGATAAAACAGGATTTGTTTGAACAGACATTCACTGCTGGTGATGAGGTCTACAGATCAAATGTATGTCATTAATTAGTGACATCAATTCTCATATCATCCCAGTTATGTGTCAGACAAATACATAAGGGTTGTGAGGAACAGAGTGAACAAATGTGTTAGACATCTACACATTCTTTAATGATTTGTACAGTTGTGAGGTATGGTCTACAGTAGTTGCCACTGTGCTATACAGGTGAACAGCAATAATGTGTACATGGGTGCAGTGTGGGCTAGGGGAATGGACATCCCTTACTAACTATACTCATACATCCCAGAGATGTGTATTGTTAGCAACAAGGATTAAGAATGGCTGCAATGCATGATGTTGAGGGCTGTGTGTCATGCATATCACCTTTTGGGTAATTTGAGGTCTGTGTAATAGCTTTGTGCCATCTCACCTCTAAGTGTCTGTGTGCATGTCTGTGTGCATATCTGTGTGTGCTGCAGACAACCATAAAATTCAAGTATTAATTTACATATATTGTCTTCCCTTCACAGGTGGTGATGGGGGTCGGGGGTCCCCTCCCACTTGGAAACTGATGTCAGTGTCTCTGCAGACTCTGACAATGATGATAGGCATAGTGAGGCACATGCGGGGTTGTCAGGGGCTGAATCTGTGCCATTGTTTGGCATCTCACTGTTATCTACCCCATCCCTGCACACAGTCATAATACCCACACATACCCCATCACCAGTGGCCATAGATAATGGACAGTTGGTGGGTGGTGGCATGGGACAGGCAAGCGTGATGATTATGGCAAGTGTGTCTTTTGACACCAGCCATAGCCAGATAACAGGCGAGGTCCCATACAGGTGGATGGACAAGAGTGCTTGAAGGAAGACTGCTACCTTTCATGCCCCTTTCATATGTGCCACAGCAGGTGTCACCAGATGCATGTTTTGGACTGTCATGGAAGCACAGGCATGGAATAAACATAACACCAGACAGATTTTCAGGGTCGCGATTGCAACTCTTCCTGCTATGGGTGACAACATCCATGATTTGTTGATCCCCAACATTATTATGCTGATGCCATGGATAGATGGTTGAATAAGATGGTGACAATCCTCAACCGTGGAATGTCTGTGTTAAAGCATGTGGTGTGAGTTGGCCAGCAGCCATGTGGATGTAGGACAGCACTGCAAATAGCCGAGGGTCCATGTGACCATGCAACTTCTTGCTCCCATAGTGGGAGTACTAGCAGCATGACTGCAGGAGGGTTGCTGCTCATGCCACAACACAGCAGACCATGGGCACGTGGTCCTGGCCAGTCCCAACAGGAACACAGATCCAGCAGACAGCAGTCACCATCATGGAGTAGTACTGCATCTGGCCTTAGTGCTGGTGGTGTCAGTGGGTCCCCTGGCAGGACCAGTTCCCATGTCCGTGACCGCAGATGGTGAACTGTACACCCTGCCATGTATGATCCACAGCTGTCCAACATATCCCTGTGTAGGGCAGCTACATGATGAGACTGTGTGCATCCATACACACACATCACTATCACAGCCAGGTCACCTCCAGACTTACACAAACCACCTCTGTGCAGCCAATTTAATGAACACCCCCCCAAACACACACAAACACACACACACACACACACACACACACACACACACACACACACACACACACACAATGTCAACCAAATGGCCCAGGCTAGGACTCTGGCAAACCCACACCACACCCTGGGCATATGATGATACCTGTGCCACATCCCTGTCATCCATACCATTGATGCAGGGACATGCTAATATGGTTCTCATACACATGGTGAATTTAGTACAGTTTAGCAATGTAATGCTGTATAAAGTGTTGTCAACCAGCATATTTAATGGTTACACATCAGAGTGTGTAGCTGTCCAGGCATGATGCATTATTGTTACTATTAATGCTGACTGAATGAGGTCTCCATAATGTATTTTGGTTGTATTCTCAGTGTGTGTGTGTCAGCAGGATGTGACCATGCAGACATTATCTACAAGGCATATGGCAATGTGGTAACACATCGAATGTGTCATATCCAGGGTGCAGCTGTACACAATTAACAGGTCTGTATAACAGTTATTGCATGTGCCACATAGCTTATAGGACAGAGGGGTGTAAACTGGTAAGTGTATGGTGGCTGACTTCAGCAGCTCTTGTACAGTGGACAATGGTAAGTGTAGTGGGTGGAACACACCTTAGATCTGTAAATCCCACACACCCAGAGGGTATTGTGTTGACCCAACACACGGAGAATACTGTATACACACACACACACACACACACACACACACACACACACACACACACACACACACACACACACACACACACACACAAAATCACAATTACCAGTGTTGGATTTGAAATCCCAACCCATCTAGTTAGTGGTAGTACAATATTAGGCAGTTATCACAGGTGGCTCATAGTGTGGTGCATTTCCAAAGTACTTGTATAGTGAGTAACATCACATGCCCTTTTAAGGTATGGCAATGGGTGGTGTAGTGGGTGTGACAGGTTTCATAATAATGTCATGCACGAATGTGCACACTCCCAAACACTGCTATATACACCAATGCACACACACAAGTGTGCCAGTACTGTGTTTAGGAGCCCTGCCTCTCTAGCTGCTCATTCCATACTGTTACATAGCTGCTGCACACAGCACAGGGCTTATAGGTCTGCATACTGTGTACAGATACCTCTATGATTGATGTAAAAAGCAGCCCTCGTAGAGTGGAACATAGGATGTGTGCTGGGAGTATGATGGCCTAAAATTGCAAAACATAGCTACCCAGTGGATATATTCCTCACTCAAACACACAAACTCAGGATACTGGTCTTGCACGCACACACACACACACACACACACACACACACACACACACACACACACACACACACACACACACACACATTTGCCAGGACTCAGATTGAAACCTCTACCTGTGTAGCTATTGGTACTATAGTGTTCTGTAGTTAACAAAAGCACCAGGGAGTCTACAGGGTGAACAATGTCACAAGGTACGTTTAAAGAGAATAACATCACCAGCCCTTGCAAAGTATGGCAATGGGAGTATAGTGGGTGAGAAGGGCCTCGAAGTACTTTCACCTACAAGTTTATACACTCACAAACACTTGTATACACAGTAATGCGCACACACACGTTTGACAGTACTGAGATTCATAGGCTCATGTGTTCAAAAGGTGTGTGCCAGGCTAATGGGCACAGAGCCATGACAAGCCTAGCCCATGGGTGTACCATGGTATCATGCCACCTGACATTTGTTCCCAGTGTGTCTATCAACTATTGCCACTTGAGTGATGCCCAGGGTGACAGTTAAATTCCCCATCCACTCATCCAGATTTCTCTTGAAGAGGGCCAGTGAGGTGCTTTGATTGACATGTATGCGACATATATTGCAAAATGTGGGCACTCACTGGGTTATGAACCTGCCCCCCAGCATGTTCTGTTGATTGTGGTAATGAGGTTGAGGTATCCATGGCATGTGGTGCACACAGATTGGAGTTTCACTAGATATGGCATACCTAACACAGCTGGCCAGACATGGCAGTCAGTCAAGCAGGGATTGCCAGTAAGTAGCCAAGATGTGGCTGAGAACACTAGGAGGTATTGGACTCTCTCCATATAAGACAGTTATTTAAGGGCTAGGGTCCTATTTGGAAGGTACACTTGCAGAGTCCACAGTTGCTGCAAGTGTCTAGTGAGCTACATGGCAAATAGGCCATTGTACCTGATGGTTGGCCTAATGAGGGTAGAGTACAGGGAGACATTGACCTCTTCCTTCCTGGATGAAACTACCTTAGTTATGAGATGTGCCACATAGAAGGTATTTCTGTCACTGGTAACAATTTGGTGGTCATAAGAGAGGTCGCTGTCAACCTGTGTTCCAAGGCCTCTTATAAGGACTTCTGTGTCCATTGGACTATCAGCAATGTGTTAATTCATGGAAACCACATTGATTCCACAGGGGATTGTGACACATTTCTTTCCATTCAGCCTAAGGCCAGTGTTCTGGCAACAGTGAGAGGTCTCAGTGGAGAATTTATGCAGGATGTCAGTATGATATGGGGATGGGCAGATAGCACCCACCTTGCAATTGTCTGCAAGCATTGTCAACCAGGGTCCTTTTGTGTTGGGCTGGGTGTCAGAGGCATACATAACAAACATGAGGGGACCCAGGAGTAGACCCTGTGGTAATCCACTTGTGACTGATTGTCAGTTTGATATGGAGTCCACTGCCTTCACACTGTGGGTTCCATACATGAACCAGTTTGCAACCCACCTAGTGACATTGGGATTGATGCCTAGATGGGTGTGTTTGTCTATGATTCCTGAGTGAGGAATGGTATCAAGGGATTAGAAGTCCTGCCTATCTTGTTTTTGAGTCCGTACTTTTACATAGTTATGGCACACAGCTTATAGACTGCAGAGTGTGCACAGCTACCACTCCAGTCGTTGACAACAGTGGGCCCTGTACAGTGGACATTTGGATGTGGACTAGGTGGACCACACAAATATTTTGCAAAACCTGCCCCCAATGGATATGGTTCACAATGAAACACACACACACACACACACACACACACACACACACACACACACACACACTTGCCAGGACTGCAATTCAAACCCCAACCTATCTAGTTATTGCTACTACATTATTACGCATTTAACGCATGCGCCACAGAGCTTATATGTTGATGGGCATGAGGGACATCAGCAGCCCTTGTAAAGTATAACACTTTGAGATATACTGGTTGTGGACAGCCACAAAATACTTTAACCTACAGACATACAAACTTTTGCATTTTCTAGGACTGAGGTTAGAACTTCTACCTAACTAGTTTGTTGCACTATAGTATTTTGCAGTTATCACATGCACCACAGAGCTTATAAGGCTGAGGGCTGACCAAAGGGATCTTTAAAGGTGACTAACATCAGCAGGGGTGCTAAAGTAGGGTAATGGGAAGTGTACTGAGTGTGAATGGCCTCAAAATCACTAACCTACAAGCACACGCACTTTTATATTTGTGAGGACTGAGATTAGAACTCCTACCAAGTTTGCTGCACTGTAGTATTACACAGTTATTGCAAGTGCCACAGAATTTAATAGGGCTGAGGGATGACTACAGGGATCTTTAAAGGTGACTGACATCAACAGGAGTGCTAAAGTAGGGCAATGGGAAGTGTACTGAGTGTGAATAGCCTAAAAATCATTAACCGACAAACACATGCACACAGACAGACTTAATATATGCTAGGACTGAGATTAGAACTCCTAGCTAACTAGTTTGCTGCACTATAGCATTATGCAGTCATTGCAAGTACCACAGAACTTATAGGACTGAGAGTTGACCAAAGGGATCTTTAAAAGTGACTGACATCAGCAGAAGTGTTAAAGTAGGGCAATGGGAAGTGTACTGAGTGTGAATGGCCTCAAAATCATTAAGCTACAAACACACACTCACCTGCAAACACACACTCGCACACAAACAGACACCCTTTTACATTTGCCAGGACTGAGATTAGAACTCCTACCTAACTAGCTTGTTGCACTATAGTGTTGTGCAGTTATCTCAAGATCCACAGAGCTTACAGGGCTAAGGGATGACCAAAAAGATCTTTAAAGGTGACTGACATCAGCTGGAGTGCTAAAGTAGGGCAATGGGAAGTGTACTGAGTGTGAATTGCCTCAAAATCATTAACCGACAAACACATGCTCACAAACAGACACACTTTATATATGCCAGGACTGAGATTAGAACACCTACCTAACCAGCTTGTTGCACTATAGTGTTATGCATTTATCGCAAGATCCACAGAGCTTACAGGGCTAAGGGCTGACCAAAGAGATCTTTAAAGGAGACTGACATCAGCAGGAGTGCTAAAGTAGGGCAATGGGAAGTGTACTGAGTGTGACTGGCCTCAAAATCACTAACCTACAAACACACACTCACACACAGACGCACTTCTACATTTGCCAGGTATTAGATTAGAACTTCTAAATAAATATATATTTTTTAAATTTATTTATTTTATATTTGTTAACCGGGATTAGTCCGACTGGACAAGGTCTATTTACAGCGGAGGTCTGGGGAGAAACGTTCCACAAATGAAGTAGACAAATACATAATACAGTTTTGCAATAAACAAATACGTAAGACAGTTTTGCAGAAAAGCATTAAAGTAACATAGCTATATAAAAAAAATAGTTCTTCAGCATAATGAGATGCCAGTCATCAAAAAGATCATTTTTTATAAAGACAGACATTAAAAAAATCAAGACTGAGGTTTTATGCTTACTACCTGTGGCTGTCAAGTAGGTAGGAGTAGTAAGAGAGGCAGGAGAGCAAGGGAGAAACAGGGATATTTAAGTAATGCAAGGGCATATCCAATTCTTAGTGAGGTGTGTTTTAAGTACATTTTTAAACTGTTCGGTACTTGTAGTAAACATAATGGAGGAGGTAAGATTGTTCCAGGTTTTAGCAGTGGTGTGAGAAAAAAGGGCTTTCCCAACAGTATTATTAGTTGAAGTGATAGTGAGAAGAGCTTTGTTGGCTGAGTGTAGGGGACGATTGGTAGAGTAGTAGGAGAGTAGTTGATTTAGTGCAGGAGTTTTATTAGGGGTATTTCAGGATATTGAAAGCAATGACAAGTTGATGGTAGCTGAATAATTGTGAGAGTTCTAACCATTGCAAGTCTTTTAGTGCCTGGCAGTGATGTGTTTTAAAAGTGGAATTATTTGCAAACTTTGCAATTTTATTGTAGCATGACTCAAGTTTATCAAAGTCAGTTTTTCTAGTGTGTGTCAGAACTGGAGCTGCATACATAAGGGCAGATAGTAGGTGAGTTTGGGCAAGAGAAATCTGTGCCTTATCAGTAAGGAATTCTTTATGCTTATAGAGAGTTACAATTTTTTTGTTTACCTTTTTAATGGTTTGAGCTATATGTACATCAAAGAAGAGATTTTTGTCTATTTCTACACCGAGAAGTTTAGTATGGGAAGTTGGAGAGATGACAGTGCATTTTTATAATTAATGGAGAAGGAGAGGGGGGAGGGTTTACATTTATTATGGGTGAACAGGAGCAGTTTAGTCTTACTGGGGTTTAGTATTAGTTGGATGTTGGTTATCCAACTTTCAACAGAGGTAAAGGATTCTATGGTGAGTTTTTGTAAGGTGGTAAGAGATGAGGCTGAGCAGATAAGTGTTGAGTCATCTGCGTACTGTATAAGTGAGGCATGCAGGGTGGAAGTGTGCAGATTGTTTGTAAAAATAGAGAAAAGAAGTGGGCCCAAGATTGAGCCCTGTGGTACACCTATGGTAGTAGAGAGTAGGGGAGATAGCTTACCTTGCCACTGGACAGATTGTTGTCTATTTGACAAGTAGTTTTTGAACCAGGAGATAATAGTTGGTGCAAAGGAGAGGGAGGCCAGAGATTCTAGTAGTATTGGGTGTGAGACCATATCAAAAACTTTGGACAAGTCTAAAAAGATTGCAGATACATAATTGTTCTCATTTCTGTATTGGTTCACCAGATTAGTAAAGGAGAGGAGAGCAGTAGTAGTGCTATGGTGTGGGCGAAAGCCATGTTGAGTGAGAGAGAGAAGGTTATTTGTGGTTAGGAATTGCATTACTTGGGAGTGTATACACTTCTCAAGTAGTTTAGATAAGGGGGCAGGATGGCTATGGGGCGATAGCTAGAGAAGTCATAGGAATTGCCGACTTTGTGGAGGGGAATGACATAAGAGACTTTCCAGAGTAGTGGGACATGTGCTTCCTGGATAGATTGGTTAATCAGGATTGAAACAGTTAATCAGGATTGAAACAGGATAGAATATGGAATCTGCTGCCATTTTTAGGAAGCTGACAGGTAGATTATCAGCTGCTAGGGTTGTAGGTTTAAGTCTTAGGAGTATTTTTTTGATTGTCGAGGTGGGGACTGGTGAGAGAATAAGAGAGGGCAGGTTATTTGGACTATTGGTAGTGGTGGTTGAGGGATTGTTTCTTTGTAATTGTGTGGATAAGGACTGGATAGAATCTATAAAGTGATGATTGAATTGGGAGGCAATGTCATTATTATTATTGGTGGAGGTGGGAGTTGTTGTTTTGCCTGGTTTTAGTAGGGAGTTTATGGCTTGCCAACATTTTGAGGGGTCTTTTGTGTATTTGTTTTGCTTATCTAGGAAGTCATTTTGTTTGTCAAGAATTGTTTGCTTTTGGGCCTGATTCCCGAGTTGTTGGTAGGTTTGCCTGGTTTGGGTAGAGTTTTCCTTTTTCCATTGTTTCCAGGCTTTGTCCCTAGACTTTAGTGGTACTATATTATTTAGTGGTACTATATTGTTACACAGTTATCACAAGCACCACAGAGTCTATAGGGCCGATGGCTAGCAATAGGTATTTCTAAGGTGAATGGTATCAGCATATCTTATGATATAGGGCAATGGGATGTGTACTGGGTGGGTACGGACTAAAACAGCAATTCTTACACACACACACATGCACACACGCACACACACACACACACACACACACACACACACACACACACACACACACACACACACACACACACACACACACACTTGCTGGGACTGTGATTAGAACCCCTACCTATCTACTTATTTCCTCTAGTATATTACATATTTATTGCACATGCTATTGAGCTTACAAGACTGAAGCTCATCCAACGGTACTTCTAAGGTGACATACATCAGCAGATCTTCTAAAGTGGGCCTATGGGATGTCTACTGGTTGGGAAAGGCCTCACAATGCAACTCTCTCTATCACTGGCTGTCTCTCTCTTCCCTATGTCTATGTGTGTGTATGTTTGACATATTGCAGTATGTTGGCCATAGATATGTGTGTGTATCACACACAATGGATGCAGATTTACCACATATGTGTAACCCACAGCTGGCTGTGGGTTTTCCTGACCAGTGTGTGTGTGTGTGTGTGTGTGTGTGTGTGTGTGTGTGTGTGTGTGTGTGTGTGAAGGCCAAAAGGTTTACATATTGGTGTGTGGGCACAGACATCTGCAAATTACAAATATCTGTAGTCCACTGTAGTTTCAGACATGGGCTTCATTTATCTAAGTGTAGGAGCATGCCCAGAATGACCTTTTATATTGAGTGTGCGAATCCATTCCAGGGAGAGTTGTACTCCAGTTCAAGGTGTTGTGTGCTACAGCTATACCTTGCAACCTGTTTCTGCAGGACATCTGTAGATAGATTACCAATATGGAGACACAATAGGTCAAACATAGAGGGATACTGTAACTATGGTTCTTATTACTGTCTGTGCTGCTTGACATGGTTAGTTTTAGCAGAGATTTTCTGACGGTAATGTGTGACACAGTAATGTATTGTGTCATCAACTACTGACAGATATCATCGGTTGATCACAGTTATTTACCAGGGAAATACAAGAGGGATGACGCACAGGCTAATATTCTGAGGCAAAGGCTAGACTTTCTGGCACGATCCAGCCATTGTGGAGGGGTGGCTACAGCCAATTGACTGATGGAGCTGTGTAAATGGTCCAGCAACTTGGTGGTATGCTGGCTGGGGATCTCCTTGTTGTGCATTTCTCATCTTACCTGACAGGTCATATCATGGTGTGGGCATACCTCTCAACTGTACAGATTCTCCCAGGTTATCCAGAGGCAAGCCTCATATATCTGGTTGGTTTCCCTTCACATTGTGGTTTACAAGCAGGTTTGTTCCTATTCATTCAGGGGTTTGCAGTCAGGGGGAATTATGACCAGACAATAGAGTTTCAAACTTCACACCCTCCATGATATCCATGATACTACACCCCCCTCTGTTATTCTATCCTCTTCCTAACATTATGACAGCAATATCTCAAAAGTATCCCTATAGTTGGGCCTTTATCCCAACAATATTTATGGCTTTATCCACAGTTCTAGCTCTAGGAGGTTGAGAGGCATGCTACTGGCGTTTGGTAGTATGGCCTTTCATTTGTTTTCTGTTTACTGTGTTAGGCTGTTAGTTAGGACCCCATGACATTCCCTACAATGGCACTGTGGGTGAGTCATGGGCCTTTGCCAGAGGCATGTAGATCATGTGAGACTGATGCAGGCCATCTGTAGCAGGGCGGTGCATTCTGTCACTCATACGTTCCCAGGCTGCAAGCCAGTGGATCCCTCTGGAGTGACAGTAATAAGTGGGTCAGGTGTTAGTGGCAATCCATTCTGTTCGGATTGATCCATCAGTCTGGGTGTCATCAGGGTGCTACTTACAGCTAGGGACAAACCTGCATGGGACACCAATACAGCATGCTGCATCATGTGGTTCTTCCCATACTCAGTGGAGTCATTCTGAAATCATTCCCAACAGCAAGGATCAGACCAGTGTGATACCTGTGGCTGTTGGGGGGGGGGTTGATCTGAGTGCCTGTGTGATATGAAAGCTTATGGTACCTGCCTCACAGGTATAATTGTGACATTTTCCTTATCCCGCCTTGTGTGTGGACATCAGCATTCTGTCATTATTTTGAAACTGTGGCTTTTGTGGTCTGCCACTGATTGGCCAGGTAACCAGTATTTCATGGTAGAGAGACAACAAATGTGATGCTAACCTCTGTACATTATTCCAAAGTTGTGTGCAGTTGAGAGTTATGATAGGCTCTGTTTTGGGTACTTCCACCTGTGTACTGTTTCTATGTATGGTCCCCTCTTCATGACCTGTCCATCTTTGCACCAGTGACTGATGTTGACATCTGGACAGTGTGTACAACTGCTAACATCAGTGTAGC
The DNA here is from genome assembly GCF_019279795.1 of Protopterus annectens. Lineage (NCBI taxonomy): Eukaryota > Metazoa > Chordata > Ceratodontiformes > Protopteridae > Protopterus > Protopterus annectens. Next base: position 437,948,173 of record NC_056733.1, read on the forward strand.
ATACAAGTAGATTAGTTGGCACTACAGTTCTTGGGACATGGCCCTGTCAACCACAGTACTGTGTCTAGGCCACTGAGACACAACATCCAGGGCCACATGCTGACCACTTCCTGACAATATTAGCCACACACATACTTAGCACTTTGACCTCTGCATATTGTGGACATGCAGCAAATTATCATGTTGATTGGGACAGGCCTGGCAATGTGTGATCCACAGATATTACTCTACAAACTTAAATGTTACTGCATTTCTATGTGGGGATCACACCTGATGACTTTACACATTTGCACTGACTGTGCTGGTATTTCACTTACTGTTTGCTTCCATTTATTATTGTGTTGTGCCCTATTTTGCAGAATGGAGGCATATCAGTAGAGAATCCAGATTAGATTGTAATGGCATACATTTCAGTTTCAGACTTCTTACCCTTCAGAACCATACTGCAACTGCCAGACCTGTTGTACTATGTCTGTGTAGGTCTGTAGGAGGGATGTTCACCATTGCCGACATTTATGGGCCTTTGCCAGAGCTTTCTTTATGGTCATCTACATCAGTCCTGCTGGGTGAGGCTGGGGGTGGGTATGGGAACCCTCATTGACATCCATGTGTGTGACCTATGGCCACCCAGTTAGCTGCCCCCCCCCACCCCACATGTACTGCAGTGGGAGTTGTCATCTTGAGTACTACTGCCTAATATGGTGATGCCAGCATTTGTCATGGATTTCCTGCTCTCCCACATAGCTGTCAGGTGTCTGTTGCTATCCCATTTGGTCACCCATTTCCCTTGCATGCTTGCATCAATACCATAGATATACTATCAGACCATACTACTTCATTCATTCATTGTTAGGACAACTGACTTACCTTGTGCCTAATGCAGATGTGAGGATGGTGCTTGAGGGCTGTCTATGTCGGATGCACGCAGTACACTGCCTATACATGGTACGGCACAGGTAGTGTCATGTTTGGCATCCCTTTTGCTGTGTGTGAGAATCAGAGAGAGTTAGCAGTCCCTGGGTCCCTACAGTGTCAGTGTGTGCTATGTGTTGCCTCTTTGCCAAGGCATGGCATACTGGGCATGCCTCCATCTGCCTACTGGGTCAGGCTCAGGAGGTTCCTCCTCCAAGACCCTCTGTGCCTATTGTTACCTTGGCAATGTTGGGGGTTGTTTGGCCCTTCCCCATGCTGTTCCTGCTGCAGCTGTTTTTGCAGGATCATATTATGTAGCATGGCACATAATATGAACATGTGTGCACATGTGGCTGTAGAGTACTGCAAGGCTCCACTGGATATGTCAAGGCAGAGGAAACATGACTTTAGCATCCCAAATACACACTCTATAATGATCCTGGTTTGTGCATGTGTCTCATTATGGCATTCTTATGTGTGTTTGTGTGTGTGTGTGTGTGTGTGTGTGTGTGTGTGTGTGTGTGTGTGTGTGTGTGTGTGTGCGTGTGTGCGCATTTCTGATGGGTGTCATCATCCACAGCTCCAGTGCATAGCCAGCATCCACCACCAGATGGCTATATGGGACACCCCCCCCCCCCGGTAAATCTCTGATACAGCTATCAGGAATGTCAGACGTGGGAGTCGTGAACACTTCAAGGGCTGCCAGCACACACACATTCATGATTATGGCCTGGGCAATGTCCATGACCTGGCAGTTGATGAAGGGGAAGCCCTTGCGATTTATGTGGGCTCCACCCTGCTCACCAGGTGGTGCTTTGATGTGGATATGCATGAAGTCTATAGCACCCAGTACTGAAGGGTATTCTGCTATACAGTGGAAGACATGCATATTGCTGCTCAACTCCTCACGGGTGCGGGGAAAGTATATATGCTCACCAGCATGTGGTAGCATGGCATCCAGGACTGTTGGAGTACCCTGGATATTGATGCCTGTGAGACCCCCATGATATCCCCATTTGGTCTTTGGAAGGTACCTGTAGCTAGTATTCTTAAGGCTACACATACCTTGGTATCCACTGGGATGGGTTCCCCTGTGTTGGCTCTGGGTCTGAGGTGAGGCCGGCACAGCTCGATGATTTGCTACAGAATGTCCCTGTCCATCCTGTAGTGCTCTACTATCTCCAGCTCATGTAGCCCCTGGTAGGTTACCCTGGGTCTGTACACTCTTGTCCTCCTCCTCGGTCTGGGATGGTTGTCAGCATTATCCTCCTCACCACCCTCAGCCTCTGGCACATACTGATGGATCAAAGCGACAGAAGCCCCTAACATTTTTCCTTGGTTTTGTCAGTTTAAAATTCCCCCAAATATGGACACCAGTGGTGTAAAGTTTATTTATTTGTTTATTTATTTATTTTTTATTTTTATTTAACATTTGTTGACCGGGAAAGTCCGACTAGGTTCCACAGATCCTGTTTTCAGCAGAGTCCCGGGAAGAAATGCTCCAGATGCAGTGGAAGGTTTGTGGGAATAAACAAACTGAAAGGTGTTTGCATAGTTTATAGTAGTGTGCTGGGTTGCTGGCTGTGTAATTGGCTGATTCTGATACATTCCACCTGCCAGCTATGGTAGCTGTCCTCGATTGCCTTCCTTCTCCTGTTTCTCCTTTTTTTTTTTCCTTTCCCATTTCCACTCCTTTTAAGCCCCGATGTGTGCCGAGCATACCCGCTGCCCAAATGTAAACAGTTTTGCTATTTCCTGTTTTTTTTTAAGACCTGGTGCATGCTGCACACACCCGTTTAGGCAATGTAAACACTGCTAGGCAGCCTCAGATACACCCCCTTCCTTAGCTGTGCTTAGTTAAGGGCAAACATGGGCCACAGAGCTCCAATGTGCTTACAGCAAGCATGACACTCTCACTTTTGATGTCATCTACTTCTCCTGCTTACACAGCCATCTTAGAGCACCTACACAGTTAGGTGCAGCCTGACACTTAGAAGAAATTAGTGATTCAGTAAAATTCCCCTCATTTGCATACCCCACTGCCTTACTCCATAGTTACTGCACTCACACTGAGCCTTTCCCCTTAGCAACCACTGTTCCCTGATATTATTTTTATTCTACATGCCATTGACTATAATGGCAAAATTCATATTTCCCTGAAAATTGCTTTTTCACATTTCTTTGTTATTTTTGGCACAATCCCGTTTGCATGATGCTGCCCTATGCTTAAATGGTTGAGATCGGCCAAAAAAAATAAAACTTTTATTTTTAAAAACTAAACTGTTTTCAATGCCAATGGCCATATATTTGGCTATTGGCTTGCTTAATAAGTAGAATACATGCTTTCTTTGGAGCTGTCATGCCTCAGTTTTATTTGCAGAAATGCATTCGGCTAGTAGTCGAATACATTTTTGCAACTAACACTGTTCCTGCATGGACAACTGCCTGCTTGCTGAATCGCTAATTTGCCTCATTTGCATGGTTTTCACCAGCAAATGAGGTAATTAGCATTAGGCAGTGGTGTCCATGCAGGAGCACTGTTAGAGCGCTTGTGCACGTCAGATCAGCTGTTTGCTGGATCGCTCTGTGTCCATATTCTGTCCAGGAAGGGCTACACTGTTCCTGCACAGATTTTTCAGCTTGATGAATCCTGGGGATAATCTACTTGAAATCAACAATATTATGAAGATGTGCTCGACAAATCTGTGTCATTCTAGGCCGGCTTGTAACAGGGATGAGATGGCTCATTTTTTGGAGAGGTTAAATCTTCCTCATATCCTATTCAGGGACTCCTTTGGAAATCCAGTCTCAGTAACTGAAATCAACATAAGAATAGATGGTCTAAAGTCAGCAAAGGGGAGGCAGCCTCTTAGTGGAGTATTACTAAAGCTGAAAGTTAGTTCTGGGCCCCCTTTTACTGGATTTATTTATGGAGGCTGAAAAACTTCAATAATTTCTGCATAATATAAACAGAGCAAGGATAATATACTCCCTGAAGCCATGTAAAGATAGAATGGATCCAGGGTTATACAGACCTAGATCATTACTTTCTGTAGACAACAGCATAGGTTCATAGGTTAGTACTAGGCTATCAGCCCTAGGGCCTATACAAGCCAAGCCATAACAATTCCCTGGCTATTTCTTCCCACACTATTTACTTCCCTGGACCCCTGTCTAACAGTGTGACTGACATGATCCCCGGGGTGAATTTCCTTTCTCCCATCCAATCATCAAGGTTCCTTTTGAAGTGGGTCAAAGAGGCACTCTGCTTGACATGCATGGGCAGTCTATTCCAGAGTCTGGGGAGTCTCTGGGTCAGGAACCTATCCCTCCAGCATGTTTTGTTTATTGTGATGACAAGATTTAGATCCCTGGAGCTTATGGCTCTGAGGGATTGGGATTTCTTTAAGTGTAGCATGTCCAACAGCTCTGGGTTTGGCATGGCCTTGCATGTTAAGCAGAGATCGCCTCAGAGTAGACGACATGTGACAGAGTATAGCTGGAGTTTTTTAAGGTGGTCAGCATAGGGCATCTGCTTTAGGCCTGTGATTCTTTTAGTGATGTATTTCTGCGGCCTTTCCAGTTATTGCAGATGTCTTGAGAGGTACATACCAAATGGGGCGTTGTATTCTATAATGGGTCTAATGAGGGATGAGTACAGTGGGACAATGACTTCCTTTTTTTTGTTCACAAAAATCTTAATGCATAGATTACAGAATATTCTTGGGAATCTTGTTAAGGAATGACAACAAAGATTCATTAATGGCAGGATGGGGAGTCTTCATCTGTTGTGAGTATGGCTTAATTTACAGTAGTCAAGTGCCTTTTCTTCAGAACTAAGGGCTGTACTTTCACTGGACTTTTCAAGCTCCACTGATTCAGTCAAATGTGGCTTTTTATGGCAAGCTTTGACAACATAACATTCCAGAGGGTTTCAGATAAGGTACGATTCAGTTATTATACTGTGCACCAGAAGCTTTTTTCAGCACAAATTACTTTCTTTTATAAAGTATTAGACTCCAAAGAGAAGAGAGACAGAGATGACCCCTCTCTCAACTACATTTTATACTGGTGATTGAAATCCTGATGAGTTTATTTTTAGAATGTGAGGCATTAGAATTTGCCATCCATTCTAAATCCATACCACCAATTATTTCACATTGGTGTATGGATGAAGAAGTAATTTAGCACTGAAATCTCATAAATACATTCCTATGAGTTTTACCTCTCCTTGATAAATTCATATCTTTGTCAAGTCTTCAGATTAACAGATCAAAATGAACTTATTCCCATTAAATGAGGCTTGTATTGAAAGTTTACTGCCTCACAATTTTTAGGAGGGGAATTAAAATTATTAAGCAAACTTTATATTTGGGCATAACTATTACTTCTCCTTTTAGGCTAATGTTGGACAGTAATATTAAGGCATTATATTACACTGTTTGGGATAAGCAACTCTTCCACCACCATTTAAACTTCTCCTTCCTACATAAAATACAAGCAATCAAAATAGAACTACTACCTAAAATATTTTTTTGTGATTAGGAATCTTCCACATATTGTGAGAACTAAATGGTTAGGGAGTTCAAATAAAGTCCTGTGGGGTAAATCCAATTCTAGAATCAGCAAACATAGATTTTTTAATTTTATTTATTTATCATTTGTTGACCGAGAAAGTCCGACTAGGTTCCACAGAGCCTGTTTTCAGCGGAGGCCCGGGGAGAAATGCTCCAGATTTTCCTTACTTGAGTTATTTGGGAGCAGGGAAGGTCTAATTTGGAGGTGTATGCTGAAGCATCTGCAGGTTGGTTGAGCTTCATCAGATACTCCTATAGTTATTGCTAAATTTGGGCTTAATGTATGCTATTCATATGAATTTATAAATTGCTGAATTTTCTGCATATTGCCTGCTGTACAACTGTTTGAAAACTGTATTGTTAATCTTATTTATTGTTTTGTATAAATTTATGTGGAGCTTTCCTCCCTGGACCTTAGCTGAAAAGGAGCTATGCCTAGTCACATCATTCCAGAAAAGCATAGATAAATAATAACTAAATACAATAACATATAACAAAATACAATAAATAAATAAATAAATAAAAATCTTGAGGGCAAAAGATACTGACCAGCCGGTACTGTTCTGGGAAGAACTTGAAGTCCATTTTTTCTTTACAGGGCACAGCACAAGATAGTCATTCAGAGTTTGGGATCAGGTAGGTCTGGAATAATGGTGTTTGCAAAAAGGTTTGATGGCGTTCAAAAAAATGAGTGATACTAAAGTAGAGTAGAATCTGGTTTAATACTAATTTTTTAATGGATCAAAAAACAATTTTGTGGCCCGACTTTATTAGAGTTAATGTTATATTTATTAAAGACTTTTGGGAGAACAAGTTCCAACATCCAGATTTAGAATGTAGATAGTTATACAGGCAATATTTGCAGTTATTCTGTTTGGTGTGTTGAATCATTAATGACTAGAGGAAAGAAAAATGAGAAGAGACAAACAATAAGATTAAGCAGTGAGATAGATATCTATTTCCTTTTGATAAAACTAGAATGAATGCTTTATATAGATGATTCATTTACAACCCTAGTGTTTTATCTAGATGATTCATTTACAATCCTAGTATTTGCTTTAGCATGTTCAGTAGCTGGTAGGTGGATAAGACTGCAGTTAAGCTCAAGGACTGGATAAAAGTGTTCAAAGTTTGTCATTATTCTAATGTACCATAGTTCTCTTCCTTCATCCTATATAAAAAGGATCATGTTTGGCTTTACTCCCCAGGATGGTTAAAGAGTAGAAAAGTACTGTTGTGTAAAATCTTACCATAATGATAGATGCCCTTCTCTTCATTGTTGCAGTATTCTTAACAAGAAGGATTCCCTGCCAAAGGCTGCCCAATGTCCAGCCAGTATACCAAAGCCTTTAACTACCTAAAGGTACACCGTACATTGCACACATGCTCCTTGCATACATAGGGGATAAAAGCAACATCCAGATGTGCTGATCTCAGAATGGAATGCACCAGTAGGAATGCTAATCCTAGGAAAAGGAGGGAAGAAATACATCCAGAATAGAAAAAAGAACCAGGAGGTAGGGGAGAGGGATTGGATACTGCAACATTGAACAGAAGGACATCTATATTTATGAGTAAAATGTTACACAACTATACTATGTCCTTCTATTCTACTTTTGCAGTATTCTTAAAATGAGGGAGAGTGCCAAAGCTCAGGAAGAAACTTGGAAGGTGGAAGGACCAGTAGAACTCTCTATAAAGCCATGAAGAATGGCCCTAGCAAAACCAGCTCTAGCTCTGGCAATTCCATCCAACTTGTAGTGCTGGGTAAAAGTATGCACAAAAGTCCAGGTAGCTGCTTCAAGAATGAAGTTAGTGTCCAGACCTTTGGAAAAAGCACCAGAAGAAGCCATAGCTCTAGCAGAATGAGCCTTAACACTTAACAATAAAAGGAAGGGTTTTACCATAAAAAAAACATAATAAAAGGAAATAGCTTTAGAAATCCAAGAAGAAATTGTCTGATTGGAAACAGACAGACCTGGGATGAAAAGAAACAAAAAACTGATCAAATTTTCTGATAGCTTTAGTCTTATTCAATAAAAATCTGAGTTGGCTATGCACATCCAAAGTGTGTAGTGGGTTCATAGGTTCATAGGTGTGTACTAGGCTAATGGCCCTGGAGCATTTACAAGCCTAGCCCATAGGATTACCCTGGCATCATGCCACCCAACCTTAGTTCACAGTGCCTCTGTCAATTAAAGCCACTGGAGTGATCCATGGGGTGAATTTTCTATTTCCCATCCACTCATCAAGATTTCTCTTGAAGAAGGCCAGTGAGGTGCTCTGCTTGACATGTATGGGAAGTCTATTCCATAGCATGGGCAGTCTCTGGGTTATTAACCTGACCATCCAGCATGTTCTGTTGAGTGTGGTAATGAGGTTGAGGTCTCTGGAGTGTGTGGTGTGGAGGGATTGAGATTTATTTATATGTAGCATATCTAACAGAGCTGGGTCAGACATAGCTTTGTAAGTCAAGCCGAAATCACCTCTAAATAGGTGATATGAGACAGAGAATAGTTGTAGTTTTTGAGTCTGTCCAAATAGGACAAATGTTTAAGGCATAGGATCCTCTTTGTGAGGTACTTTTGCGGATTCTCCAGTTGTTGCAGGTGTTTAGTGAGGTACATGCCAGTTGGGGCATTGTACTCAAGGATTGGTCTAATGAGGGAAGAGTAGAGGGAGACAATGACCTCTTTCTTCCTGGATGCAAAACCCTTAGTAATGAGATGCGCCACATAGAAGGACTTTCTGACCACAGTGGCAATGTGGTGATCAAACGAGTGGTTGCTGTAAACCTGTGTTCCCATATCTCTTATCATGCCTTCTGTGTTTAGTGGACTACCATTGATGTGGTAATTCATGGAAAATGTGTTTTTCCCAAAGGGGATAATGACACATTTTTTTGCATTGAGCTTAAGGCCATGGTTCTGTCACCAGTTGTTGGGCTCAGTGAGGCTTTTCTGTAGGATGTCAGCATCACTTGGGGAGTTAATAATAACTCCCAACTTGCAATTGTCTGCGAACTTTATCAGCTAGAATCACTTTGTGTTGTCCTAGACTTCAGAGAAGTAGATACCAAACAGGAGAGGACCCAGGACCGAACCCGGTGGGACTCCACTCGTGACTGGTTGTCAGTCTGACTTGGAGTCAGCTACCTTCACACTGTTGGTTCTACCTGTGAGCCAGTTTGCAACCCACCTAGTGATATAGGGGTTGATGCCTAGCTTAGTGAGTTTTTCTATGATTCCTGAGTGGGGAATGGCATCAAAGGCCTTGGTCAGATCAAGGTAGGCCGTATGAACCACCTTGCCTTCATCCACGGCTCTGGTGACTCACTCAAAGAAGTCAACCATGTTCAGCAGGCATGCTCTACCCTTCACAAAACCAAACTGTGTGGGATCCAGAGTTTGGAGATTCCCTATATACTTGTTTATTAGGTCCATGATGATACGTTACATAGCTTTGCATATCAGACTCGTCAGGATAATGGGGCGATAGTTCCCAGGGTCTGTTTTCACTCCTCCTTTGTGAAGAGGGATGACTGTAGCAGTGCGCCATTCGGTAGGGACAAAGCCTGAGGTGAGGCTGTGATTGAAAAGGGCACACAGATGAGGTGCCAGTTCACTCTGTAGTTCATGTAGAACACAGCCAGGGATATTGTCAGTTCCCATAGAAGCTGTATTTTTGGCCTCAGACAGAGCTATTTTAACCTGTGCAGCAGTAATACTGTTTGCCTGGCAATCTACTGGTATTGTCACTGGTCCCTTGGATGGAGAGAGGGGTAAAGTTTGCACTGAATCTGTCAGCCAGTATATTGGCAATATCTGTTGGTTCGGTATAGGAGGTACCATTGAGGTACCATTGTGCAGTAGCTCAGAGCAAATCTGGGTATTGCCGTGGAGATTCTTTACATAACTATAGAAGGCCTTGTGGTTGTCTTTACTATCTGCTGCTATTCTGTTTTCATAGCTAGCATTAGAGGATTTGATGAGGGATCTCAACTTTTTGTTGAGGCTGATAAGGGAGTTTTTCCAGTCGTTGGACTTCACTTTATTCCGCATCAGTTTCCTCCTTCTGTTGTAGAGTTTAATTATGGCAGGGGACCACCAGATTGTCTTCCTTTTATTTGGAGGCGAGCGTCTTGGTTCTATTGGGTATGGTGAGATCCATGCATTTGTGTACGTGTTCATACGGTGCATTGGTGTATGATTCAGCAGTCATGTAACTGATCTCCATTTGCATGGGTGCCATGAAGTTAGCCACCTCTGTTTTTAGGAGCCCAAAGTTAGCTTTGGAGACGTTTTTCATGGTGGTTACCTTTGGGGGAGTGGTGGGAGGGATGTGAATTTCCAAGGTGATTAGTTTGTGGTTGGATCTAACTTGGAGGAGTTGACTATTGGTGTAGAGCAATGGTCGCCCATGTTAGTAATGACCAGGATGTTGCTACCTCTAGTGGGCATAAGAACAAGCTGGTCCAGGGCATTGGAATTAATGAATTCCAGGAAACATTGGGCAACTATATTGGTACATGAGTAGTTCTTCCAGTTAATGGAGAGGTAGTTGAAGTCGCCCAGTATGAGAGTGTTAGGTTGGACCCTAATATTCTCAAAGGTACTTAGGAATGTGGAGTGTGCTACTTGGGATATGGTTCAGGACCTATAGCAGGCTATGACCTGAATTGCTGTCTTACCCAATGTTAACTGCATCTGAAGTATCTCAGATGCATTATGCTGGGCTAACAGTCTGGAGGTGTGTGCATCCTTTATGAATATGGAAACACCACTGCCTTTGGAGCTTCGGTCCAAGTTCTGTGGCCGACAGGTGTGGAATGAGTTATAGACTGGTAGTGCAGGGGTGCTTTCTGCTGCCTTGAACCAGGTCTCTGTTACAGCACAAATGTCAATGTTCTCCATTTTAAGGAGTGTTTCAAGCGAGTGCATTTTGAGATTTAGACTTCTAACATTGAGCAGCATGACCCTCAGATTGCATTTGTTTGTAGCTATTATGGTGGTAATTTGGCCTTTGGAACACCGCCTAAAAAAGGCACTATAGGGGTGGCAAGAGCCTTGGCCAGTACCTGGAAGCCCAGTGGTGAAAGATGCAGGCCATCTCTGGCAAAGCATTGGGGTCTGTCAATCATGTCATCCCAGGAAGACGGATACTGGAGCCTCTTAGAATGACAACAGAAACTTAGCCAATTTTTGAAATCAATAATTTTCTGCTTGTAATGTGGAATCATTCTGGGTGATGGTAGGATGATGCTTAGGGGTAAGGTCTTATCCACCTGGGCTACATATTCCAAGTGCTCCTCCATGTCTCTTTTCATGTAGTCCAGGGATGTACATCTCAGGTCATTCACACCCACATGTATAATGACAGAGTCATATTTGCATCTGTTGCTGTGGGACCTGAATGTGTGCATTATGTGGTGGATCCTGGCACCTGACAGGCAGCTTCCTGTTACTTTCTCCTTAGTCAGCCTAGTGAGTGGGACATCAGTGTGCCTCACTATCAAGTCACCTAAAACTAGTGTGTTCGGCATGCTGTTTTGCCTTAGGGGCTTTGGTTGATTGGCACATTGTTTAGGAGAGTTATGTGTCTCGTGATTAGTGTTGTGCTGTGGTGGTTGAGTGCATTTCTGCCTTGGAGGTCTCTGCTGTTTGGGTAGATTTTTGTTGAGAGCCTCCACAATGGTGGGTGTGTAGTTTGTGTTTTTATGTGAAGGCAGTGCTGGTGTGTGTTCTGGAGGGCTGTGTGTTCCATGTGGTGTGGTGCAAGTGTTGACCTTCTCCTGTTGACCAGCTATTCTGGTCTTGGCTGGAATGTTTGTGGCTTCCAGTTTGGATATATAAGTGCATCTCTCGCAAGTCTGAGTGTTGGGAAGTAAGAGGAGAGGGTTGCCAGTGTACATGAGGCAGTCGCTACATTGCCTCAAAATGCCCAGGTTCACCAGGATGATAGGAGAGAGCACAGAGAACTGACCTTTAGACATGCCTGGAGGGGTGGGCATTAATAATAAGTACTGGAGCTGTTTCTTTGTAGAATGTTTAGTGCTGGTAGCACTTTTGTGTGCTACGATAATTGCTGCAAGAAGTCTGGTAAAGTGGCAGACTAATGAGCTCGTAAAATTGCAAAAGAGGAGAGAACTTGCAGATCTAAGGGAAACAATTGAAGAGCAGACTTTGGCACTCAGAAGTTTGCAAACAGTCCTGGATACAGGAAATCTGTATCTGGACTAGACTAGTTACAGGAATGGTGGGAAACAAGCACAAACACAGGCTTTTAAATCAGAAAGTTGAAAGAGATGGAAAAACTGCCCAGACGGCCAATAAACTACAACAGAAACCACTCTTCTTGTGGTAGATAGGCTACCTATTGCTTACCACTCCCACTGATAAGCTAGAAGGCTTCCCTCCAACATAGAAAGGCTTGGGGGGCTCAGAAGATTACAAACAGTCCTGGATATAGCAAATCTGTATCTGGACTAGACTATTTGCAGGAAAGGCAGGAAACAAGCTTAGAATGTTTTTTTTTTTTTGTACTTTCTCGCTAGCAGATTGTGGAGAAGTGAAAAAAGTGGATAAATCAATAAATTGATTAAATGACAACTCATTCACCACATTGGGTATAAAAGAAGGATTAGTACACAAGGACACCCTGTCCTTATGAAAAAAATCAAAAATGGACAAGCCATAAGGGTTTGACGTTCAGACAACCATCTGGCTGAAGTAAGGTCTAACAGCAAAATAGTCTTTCAAAAGCAGTGTTGCAAGGAAGCTGATGCCTCATGTTCAAATGGAGACACAGTCAGTTTCTCCAAAACAAAACTGAGTTCTCAGGGAGAAGGAACAGTCTTCCTGGTAGGTCTAATGTGAAGGACACCTTTAAGATTTTTTTTGCCTCAAACCTAGAAGCTAAAGGAGGAGATAAAGGCAGATAAGTAGAGATAGCTGATAAGTACAACTTAATGGAGGAGTAAGCCTACACAGGACTGAGAAATTCCCAGAAATAAGAAAGAATCACAGGAAAAGCCACCAAGAGTGGATCAAGGTTATGTGAAAGACACCAAACAGAAAACCTCTTCCATTTCGGGAAGTAGGATTTCTTAGTATTGGGTTTCCTTTCCTTCTGCAGAATGCTAAGAATATCCTCAGAGAAAATGTGTCTGTAAAGAATCAAAATTCTATCACCTCCAGAGTCGGATGAAGAGTGGGCAGGTGGGGATGGATTAGAGATCCTTTGCCTTGTTTTAGTAGGTGCGCTCTATGAGATAACTTGTGAGGATTGCCTTTAGCTAATGCAGAAGAAGAGGGAACCAATGCTGTCTTGGCCAAAAAGGAGTCACTGGCAAGATTTTGGGTTTGACCTATTGAATCTTGAATAGAACTTTCAGAATGAGAGGAAGGGGGATGATGCATATAGAAACATCCCCTTCCACAAAAATCAGTGAGAGTCCACCTTCCAAACCAGAGGATCTGGGATTCTGGCACAAACTTGAGGAAGTTGTCTCTTCAGAGAGGAGGCAAATAGATCTATCTGAGGAGTACACCACTTGTGGACAATGTCCAGCAAGACATCCCTGTAAAACATCCATTCATGGGATTGAGTCAAGGACCTGCTCAGAGTTTATGCCACATAGTTTTAACCTGAGGGAATCTAAACTGCTTGAAGAGTCATATAATACTGTTCCGCAAGTTTCCAAACCATGAGAGCTAGTGTGCCATGAAGGTAAGATTTTGTTGTCTCCTGTTTATTTACCTACCACAGGACTGTAAACACTTTGAGAGGCCCTAGTAAAAAAGAGGATGGAAAGCTTGAAGGGCCAGCAGAAGTGCTCTCATGTCTTTGATGTTGATGTGCTTCTTTTGCTGAAGAGGAGACCACACCCCCTGTACTTTCATAGTACCAAAGGCTGCTCCCCAACCTACGTTTGAAGTGTCTGTGAAGAGTACTTGAGATGGAAGAGGAGGATGGAAAAGAAGGCCTGAGTTCTAAAACAATTGCTGAATCCACTAGAGAAGTTCCCTCTTTAGACAGGGAAGAAGAGGAACTGTAAATTCTAAGGGATGTGTATGTTGTTGATAGACTGATTTCAGAAAGCAATGAAATTTCCTCATGTGGAGTCTTGCCTAAAGGTAACATAGGGATGGTGGATGTCATAAATCCCAGAAGTCTCAAAAACTCTCTGGCTGTGACAGAGGTCAAAGGAAGAAGATTTTGAAGAAGGAAACAAGAGTCAAGGCCTTTGGCAGAGGCAGGGATGCCAACACAGGCACTGTCTGAATCCTACACCCCAGGAAAACTTGCTCATGAAAAGGTGTTAGAGAAGACTTTTTGAACTTTATTGTGAACCCTGAATTTGCAAAAAAGTAATGGTAAAGTCAAGACTTTGCAGTAAGGTCTCTGGAGAGGATGTTTGAAACAGGTGATTTTCCAAGTAAGGGAATACTTGGATGCCTTGAAGCCTGCTGTAGACGGGATGGAATCTGGGTGGAATAAGCCAAGGATTCCTCATCCAAAGAAGCTCTTCATCATATGAAACCTGATCCCTAACTCTGTTGTGAGGGGAAGATGTCCAAGGAGGAGCAGGGACAGAGACACCCGAAGGAGGCTTCAGATCCATAAGGGCATTAAATAAAACCTGGGTAAAATTTTGCCATTCACTTTGAGAGTCCCTGGAAGAAGAAACATGCTTTGTTTTTTGTTTCTTTTTTAATTGGATGTCCACCTTATGAAATATTGAAGGGCCTGAAATTAGCCTACTCTCAATAACTGTCATTGGAGCTTCCTTCCTTACCAGAATTTGAGGAACCCCTCCAGGCCCTTCTGTGATAATCAGTCTTGGTTCCCCCTGACCATCTGAAACGGATCTCTGCAATGTCTCTGAGGACTTGCCTGTTGTCCGATCCATGGCAGCCTGCAAAACAGTCCCAGCCAAGGAATACAACCCCAGAACCACATAAACCTCTGGGCATTCATTAGCCTTGAGAGAGATGTCTGATGTAGGAGGTGCAGCAAAAGAGTCCGACCTAGATTTTTTAGCCTTTCTCTTCAAAGACAACTCCACTTCAGGCCTAGAAGTTCCCTCCATAGTATTTTTCACTAAAAGTTTGAGACGCTGCTTTTCCAAGTAAATTTCAAGGGCGGAAAGATGACTTCATAAAGTCTAAGACACAAAGGTCTGACAAATACTGCATGTTTTATGATCGTGAGTAGACGCTAAGCAAAACAAACACTGCTTGTGACTGTCCTTAGGTGGAATCTGTCTTTCACATTGGCATTTGTCTTTTCTGGATGACATGTAAAACCACACAGGAAAAAGCAGTAGAAAATAAGGAAGAGAAATCTCCAACAGGGCACTTATCTGAATGGCTTGATACACCAGAAAACAACTCAAGCAAGCTGATCAATGATTGAAGATGGCATTTTGACTTGCAACAGAGAAGTTCTGAGGATGGTACATCTGGCATCGCTTTTATGCCTTATGTACACTAGGAGCATATGTGTGACTTATGGTGTACCTTTAGGTAGTTAAAAGCTTTGGTATACTGGCCAGACATTGGGCCACCCTTGACGAGGAATCCCTCATGTTAATAATACTGCAACAGTAGAAGAGAAGGACATCAGTTCTCTACTTGCTTCATGTTGGTGTTGCAGTTATGTTCATGCTGATTATTTCCACATGATATGCCTATATCTGATGGTTAGGTCATTATGGGATCTTGTCTACTATTTCATTTGTTGAATGTCACAGGCTACTATTCCTGATTTAAGTGATAGTAGGTTTACCTTTTAGTCATTACTATTGATGGATATCTGCTAAGTAAAGGTCTTTGATTGGCTATCAGAATGATTATTGCAAATCTTGTTGCTAGTCTTTGTTCTTTCGAGTCCTGGTGGAGTTTTTCTATAGTCACAATTCCATAAATGTAACTAAGTAGAAAACTGTGGAACTGGATATGTTTAGCAATGTTTTCATATACGGCTGAGTATCTAAATTAAATCAGTTATAGGCATTATTGACTTTTTGTGGATTATTCATTTATTTACCATTGTTAAGCCATGGCTAAATGAATCATTTTATTACAACAAAAATATTGAGTGTTTACGATTTATCTTTGCTCTCACATTATGAAATATGACTTTCATTAAGGCTGAACTTGTGTTAATAAATAGGTTTGGTTCAGAAAAGATGTAGTTAAATGTCTTAAAAAGTGTACACAACAGACAAAAATAACTCAGCAAAAGTAGCCTTTCTTTGAAATGCATTTCAAAAGCTGTTATCGATGTGTGTGTAAAAGCATGCATTATGTACCACAAGTAATGAGAAATTGGCATGTCAAGATTAAAAATATCAAAACTAAGTCAGGAAATGAGAAGACTATGGCAAATATGGATAGACAGGTAGTACACTGCGCTTTGCAAAATAGTGAGAAGAGTGGTGATGTAGAATGATTATGTGATTCAGAAGCAAAAGTCACACAAAGTTTTTGGGGAAAAATAAAATGACAATGCACAGTATACAAATGTCAGCATAATGATACAGAAATATGCAACTGACACCATCAAAGATAGCAGAGTGATTCACAAAGAATAAAGTAGCACACATCAATGCAATTATCGCATCTTCTGAATTCCAAGATTTTTAAGTGTATATGATGCTAGAATGTATGAAATAGCAGCATGTGTAGCAGAACAGCATGTGTTATTGACCCATTTCATAACCAGTGGCATGATGTGGCAAGGGGTTCCTATTACTTTGTTGTATCACTAATTACTGAATGCTTCTTCGTCAAATAACTATTTAGCAAAAACGCTAATCATCAAACTAACCTTTCAGCAAAAACTTTCCTAGGGCAAAATGATGGTTGGCCGCCATCTGGAATTTGCTTTTTTCCCCACTGTAGTGCGATCTCGGAATTGGCATATTAAGTTAGTAGGGTTGTGGTTAGTGCAGCCCCCTTACCTGCGTAGGTGTTAATTCTTTACATTTTTTTTCATGATTGCTAGGCCAGACTACCCTTAGTTTTCCCTAGGAAAGTTTTCACTGAAAAGTTAGCTTGATGATTAGTGTTTTCACTGAATAGTTGTTCGACTAAGAGGTGTTTGCTAAATAATGATTCGATAAAGTGATAGAGACCATGTGGAATGCCATAACAATTCTCACTGATTCATACAGTACCACCATTGCTTAATGTGCCACCATATGGTTGCCTAACAGATTGTGATTGCTTCAATATGGATAAGAAGCCATATGGAAGATAGATGCATGGACTACCCATCCCAATAGTTGGTACCATGCATAATTTTAATTATCCTAGCTACAGGGACCTTTTGATGACCTAATGGCATATTATGAATTGCACGGTTGTCAGCCATGTGTATTCTGCACCAGTTTCTCAACATTAAGTTGCAGCAGATGAAGGGGCATATATGGTTGTCAAAGTCTGTAGCGGAGAGAACTACCACATTATAGGAAATCTACCTGACTGTATTTCTCTCTGACGCCTGGGAGCCATTGATTGTGCACACATGACTATCAACTAAGTAGTCACAAGGTCTAAAGGATGTCAGATACATTGGTAGGAAGGTCTTCCACTTACTTTAATGTCAGGTGGTTTGAAATTAACAGGGTATTATCTAAGGTCCTTGAGTACCACCTAGGCATTTCCCATGATTTCCATATCTGACATGTCTCTCATCTATGAAAACTTTTTGTAAGACGTGAATTCCCACAGGGTCAAATACTCAGTGGCTGTATATTTAGGCAGGTACAAAAAAAAACACTTCAACAGTCACTGTGTAATCATGCAGCAGCCCATATATAATGGCCCCCTTCCACAACCTCCAGATTGTGGTACAGATGGCATACAATACTCTGCACACACAGGCAGAGGATGTTATGGAGTGGATGACTGTTCAACTTAAGGGATGCAGTACATTATTACCTGGTGCCTGCAGCCAGATATTTGCTGTGTACGTCATGTTACATTACATGGTAGAGCAAAAAAAAAACCCAGATTAAAAAGCAGGAAACCATTCCAATAGGGCACACCATATCTGCAGCTATAACAGGTATGAAGCAGAACAGCCATACAAAGGAGAAACAGACAGTGCCAATACCCCATGCAAGGCATAGGTGATTCCAACATATTACAGCACTGGTAATGAAGTAGCATCTGGTTCACAAATATGGGCCACGAGACAGGTGACACAAAATAAAATTAATCATATATTATCAAAACCAGGCTGTGTAATACAATTTGTGGTACTACTGCTGAATCTACTCAATATCATTCTTTAGGCATCAGCTGTGATTTGCTGCTTTATAGTATTTGATTTTTAAGGGGAAAATAGTGTAACACTTTTGGCTAAATTAAATGTTCTTACTGTTTTCTATCATTTTATGTAAGTAGATGTTTGGCTACCTTGGTAAAGCGTTTAGTGTGGCCAACTTGGCTGATTTCATTGAAACTGCATCTGATTTTGTAATTTTTGCATTTACCTCATTTCATTTATATTTGATAATTAGTCTGTATATTTTTTGTAATAATATGACTCATTTTTTTATTTATCTTTTGTACCAGCTACCACTGACTTTGGGTCCCAGGCTCCTCCCATCACTTTTTCTTACCCTGGGATTACCACATCTTTGGGGGTAGGTCACATGTCACTTTGCTGAAGGGTCTTGTCCCTCTGGATGGAAAGACCTGCTCAGACATAAGGCTATTAACACTCCTGTAACAAGATAGAGGAACACTGATGTCAGCAATGTCATAGTGCAACCTGACAGGGTTTTAATTAAGCCCTACCCCCATTAATGTTCTGGGGTTACATCACTCAGGTGGTGTACAATAATGCCAAAAGAGAAATTCTTCTACATAAATGTTGGCTTTGCCCTCTTTGTTCTCTCTCCCAGTTCATTAGCAGCACTCACCACAGCCATAATGTACTACTAGGGCTCATCAAACAGCCTCGTTTAGAACAAAATATGCCACCCCAACCCCAGGAACAGGAAACAGTTTCTCATAATTCGCTTTCGTTTGGCTCATTCCAACATGCACCCAAGCCATTAACTGAACTCAAGTCACCAGGGCCATACCAACTTCTTTATTTTTTTACATTTCTGGAGCTAGCCCATTCATTGCAGATTTAATATTATTGTTTATACATTTGCACTTAGAAATGGTTACTCTATACTTTATTTTCCTTAATTAAGTCATTTGTTTCTACTGGTCTATTTAATCACATTGGTTGATTTTATTTTTCTACTATTATGTTTCTTATGCTCAAGACGACCTCATTATGTTCCACTCTTTGTTTTATCCATAACATGACTCCACCTTTTATTTTCTTAGCTTGTTGTTGTCTTCACATTGCTCATTGCTGGGAATCAAACAAGGGGAGATGAGGTGCGGTTATCAGTTTCTCTAATCTCGGTGGATTGCTGCTGACTAAGGTAATTTAGTGCCTTCCAAAAGTAAAACGGAGCATTGTCAGGGGACCCTGCTATTTACATGGTGTATCTGTGGTATCAAAATTGCCATCTTCTGCTTCATATGTACCTGTCTTCTTGAGGCCTCTCATGGAGGGTCTGTTATTTAACACTAGCTTCAGATAACACAGATATGATACAATATTAGAACTGATTTGTGATGTTCATCTTTTGCTTAATTATGAAGACCTGCCTTAGTGAGAACTTTGGGCTTTATTTTGCTCTGTCCATTTCTCCAGGACTCGATGTGTACAGCCCTAGGCATGGCAGTATCAGAAAGGGGTATCAATCAGTTTAAAATTCAGCTTGGAATGATCCAAGTAACCTATGCAAGTACTGATTGCTTTGAATATGTCCTCATTGCTGGACTAAATTGTACATTTCTCCAGGTCGATCACCACTCAGTTATCTTGGGATATTTTCTTTAACAGTTCACAAGTTCTATAACAACACCATGCATGATTACCCAAGGTGGTAAATCCTGAAGGTCTTACTTCTTTGGTCAATGAAAATAACATCAGAATCATCATGGAGGTCCTCAGTGCTATGGAGAATGAAGGCATCTCTCAGGTTGGTTCTTCAGTCAAAGACATTCAAGGGTAACTGGATCTGCTCTTCCAATTTGACCTGATATTCTTGATCCTTATAGTGGAATATCTGTTATAGTAAGCCCATTTCTGTGGTTCACTTCAAAGTGGAGTCCCTCTGGTTTGATACCTAGTAATGAGCTTTCCATAAAAAGGGAATGACACTTTAACAATCTTGATGGACCAACTGTTGATGGTCTAGATGAGCTAGTGGTGGTTTATAATAAAGCAGACATTGGTGCTGTGAATCAGGTCATTGTGTGTGTTCCTTGCCTTATTGTGCTCCAAGCCATGGTTTGACCACGAGCTTTCCATGTTGCATAGGTAAAGATGAAGGGTGAAGTGAGCATACAGAAGACTGCACCTCAGTGAAGACAAAATTAAAGCAGATGACCATTATTTAGTCTTCATGTTTGACATTTCATATAAGAAGACAATATTCTTAACCTACAATAGTTCGGCAGCCTCAGAATTAGTTCCTACACTATCCAAATTAACTTTAAATGCCTATTTTTGCTCTAATACTGCACTTCTAATTTGTTTTTGCACTCCACTGTCCTTTTGAGTTGTCTGAACTATTTTTGGTCACATTTTACTGTACACTGTTTTAGCTCAGCTGTAGCACTGTCCAGTCCAAGTTTGCTATTTCTGGGTCTGTTTTGTAATGTCCTAGCATCATCTTCAAGCCACATTTGTTGGTGAAGTCCTTCTGCACCCTTGTGTGAAGAGAGTGCTGTCTGGGTCCCATCTAATTGATGGTGATTGGCCTAGAGCTGAGAGACAGTATTCTTATTGGCTAGTCTGAGCTAAAAAGGGTATTTTCTTGTCTTATCTAAGCCACGCATTTGCATTTGTTTGCATATAGTGCCTCCATAGTGCATTGCCGCATAGTGGTGGTTGATGTTTGTGGTTACAAACGCAAACATTTTGTTTTTAAATTTTCCCTTAACACTTTGCTTGTGGTCCTCCAGAGGTTTCTCATGGCCCTGCTCTTCTGTCAGGTGGAACAATAAGCCTAGCCTCAGAGGTACCAACACACCTCTGACCTACTAGCCACTACTAAGTGTGACTTCTTTTCCTGATCATATAAATTTACCTATCACTATGGACAGACAATTTCCCACAGTTTCTCCAGCCAGCTTGGTTGACATGGACATCCTGAGTTAGTGTAGCAACTGTCTCATGTTCACCTACAACCCTCTACTCCTAGTAAACACAAACACAATGTGTGAAAGACTCAGCTATATTAAGAACCTTGAATTCATGCTCTTTCACACATCAGTCTGGACATATGACAATGAGCGGGGTGCCAACATGCACACATCACCTCCTACTCCACCCAAACCCACATCACACATCCTACATACATGGAGGTCCTCACCAGAAACATACCTAACCATCAGAGACTTCCCAAACACAAACAAAAGCATGCTACGCATAATACATCCTCTGCAGAACACATTACACCTAATAGCTCACACACCAGTGTCTCACCGGTCAAACCCTCAAGGCAAAACACAAAATCAAACATGCTAGTCATAGGTGATTCCATCGTGAGACACATTGATGTTACTTTCACCAGGCTGGATATGGAAAAGGTCATGGTCAGCTGTCTGTCAGGTGCCAGATATGCCATATCACACATGCACTAAGGTCTCTCAACAGCAGGTACTGTTATGACTCTGTCATAGTCCATGTTGTTGTGAATGATTTGAGCTGTACCTTTCTGGACTATTATGAAGAGAGACATGACTGAGCTCTCAGACTATGTGTCTCAGGCAAGTATGTCCGTAGCCTTAAGCAGCACTTTACCTTCACCTAGGGTGATGTCTTAATCTTCTTCTTTTGGCTGCTCCCTTCAGGGGTCACCACAGCAGATCAACTGTTTCCATTTCTTCCTGTCCTCTGCATCTTGCTCTGTCACACCAACCACCTGCATGTCCTCTCTCACTACATCCATAAACCTTATCTTAGGCCTTTCTCTTTTCCTGTTACCTGGCAGATTCATCCTTAGCATCTTTTTCCCAATATACTCTGCATCCCTCCTCAGCACATGTCCAAACCAACGTAATCTTGCCTCTTTGGCTTTGTCTTAATACAAACAGTAAATGATTGACTTAGCTTCCGGTGTCATTCCAAGGGGATCCACTATCCGTCAGCCTGGGGCAACCTGTTTGATAGACCTTGATGCTTTGCCAGAGATGGTCTTCATCTGTCACCACTGGGATTTTGGCTATTGGTTAAGGCTTTTGCCACCCCCATAGTGATTTTTTTAGGCAGTGTCTCAGTAACAAAATTCCCAATGTAAAAACTCCATCTAAAAATGAGCTCAGGGTTATGCTGCTAAGTGCTAGGAGTCTCAGCCTGAAACTGCACTCACTGGAAGCTGTCCTCACCTTGTATGAGCCAAAATAATACACTCAGGAAGCAGTCACTGGAAACAAACTCCAACTTTTAATGGTGCTTCTGGTACCGCTGCAAACAGCCTTCGAGGAATACCATAAGCCACCAACCATTCCCATAGTATGTCAAACTGCTCCAATTAAACAATAATCTCATCACCCAATAATCTACTACAAGAATCTGCTTAAACAAACATACCCTTAAAAAGGGGTAAAATATTTTTCCATATACAATAAGTTGCAAAACATCATATATAAATATTATAACTTTTACATTTAAATTCACATCTAGTCATACCTTTAGGTTTTAAAGTATTATAATTTAGAATGAACTTGCTTTCCATTTTTAGCAAGAAAAGGTGAGGCCAGCACACTAAAGAAGACTAACATCAGAACCCCCATGTGCATTAATAAAGTGTTCAGCTACTGGGCTATCCAAATTCCTATTTATAATATGTCTCAGATGTTCACGAATTCTAACTTTTACCATACATTTTGTCTGTCCAACATACCACCTCACAGGAGTACACCCACACCCTACAATATAAACCACCCCACAAGAAACACATGAAAATCTTCCTATGGAACAAAATAATTTACCATTAATTTTTCTACCTGAAATGTTCTTAATCCTAGAACATACTTTGCATCTTCCACAAGGGAAGGAAACCAGATTAGCTCCCTGGAAAGAAACCTTCTTGAAACCTAACAACTCCCTTAAATTTAAATACCTCTGATAAGAAAATGTAACATGTGAAGGGGACAAATGCTTTAGTTGCTCATCTTCACATACCACTAGCCAGAAATCATTCAATGATCTCCTCAAAATATCAGAAAATGGGGAAAATCTGGTAACAAAAAACAATGCTTTATACTGCCTATCAGTTTTCTCATCTGAATGATGCCTTTTAAAACCATCATAACTATTATGTCTCATACCACAGCTGCTGCCCCCCCACCTTTAATACACTATCCTTAGCTTTTTTCATACTAACACTAGAATATCCCCTTTGCAACAATTTCCATTCCACCTTCATGAACTCTTCTTCCACTAAATTTTTATCAGAAGTATTCTCATAAATCCTTTTAAATTCACTCATAGGCAATCCTTCTATAAGATGTGATGGGTGCATGCTACTGGCCTGTAAAAAATATTAACTGCAGTAGGCTTCACACAGGGTTTATGTTCTGCTTTCAAATCTTTAACATAAAATTTCACATCCAGAAATTGTATATGCATTCTATCTGCAGTAAAAGTAAACTGCAACCCCATTTCATTCTGGTTTAACTGATCAATTAATACAGAAAAATCATCCAAATTCCCCTACATATAAAAATTAAATCATCAATGTAACGCTTAAACAAAATAACATTCTTTGCTAAAAATTCTGTAGAACAAGTGAATCTCTTCTCAAAAAAGGCCATAAAAATAAAAGCATAGCTGAGGGCAAAAGAAGCTCCATCGCTGTGCCTTCTTTTTGCAAAAAATAATCACCCCCAAAACGAAAATAATTATGCATTAAACAAAATTTCAATACTTCCACCAGAAAGGCTGTATGTGGTCCCTCCCCTAGCATCCAAAGAACTGCTTCTATTCCACACCTTCTTTTAATATTGGTGTATAAAGCTTTAATATCAACTGTAGCCCAGTAAAAATCTTTACACCACCAAATTTTCTTCACTTCTTGATAAATGTCAGCAGTACACTTAATATGGGAAGGAATTTGATATAGAAAGTTCTTTAAATGGAAATCCAAAAAAATCCCAATATTTTGCATGAATGACCCCACACCCGCCACAACTGGTCAAACAGGGGGGTCATTTAGAGTCTTGTGCACTTTAGCGATGCCATAAAAAATAGGGTCTTTGGGATGTTTGACATACAACTTACTTACATCCCTCTCTGAAAAAACAAGTCTTTCCCCTTTATCCAAAATTTCTCTTAACTGACTGTTGCAATGTTTCCTGGAGTTGTTTGCTAGTTTCTCATATTCTGGACCAGCTAATAAATCAAACACCATTTTATCAAATTCTCCTTGGAAAACAACACCCAGTAACCCCACTTATTAGCTTGACAAAATTTAACATCATATTCTGAGCTTCCACATAACTTCAAAGTGTCCTAGTCACAGCTAGATAAATTATACACGTTTTTAGATCTAACAAACGTATGGTATTCAAGTTCCACTTTTTTACATAACACCCTTTCAAAACCTTGAACAATGTTAGAACTTTTTGGGGGAATGAAAGTACTAAAATAGGAAAAATGAGGCACCTTTAATTTCCCACCAGTAAAATAACCTACTTCCTCTTCACCTTCATTTTCAGAAAAAAAATATCTACCGATTCATTTTCATGTATAGACATGTCAAGCAATGAATCTTCAGTATCAAATATTTCAACATTATCAGTTTCAACAATTGCTTGTTTTCCTTCAAATATACTCATAAATACAATTTTCTACAAAACTTTTTACCGTCCAAAATAACATCTGCCAAAGATGGAAAACAAGTAGGAACAAACTTGCTTCCCTTTAGCAGCAAATGTTAAAGGTCTTTAGTAATGGCGACATTTGACAAGTTTATAATATGCAGCTGACCAGGCATACATACCCTATTTTCTTCATTTTTACTACGAAAATGAACATCAGTCACAGTTTGTTTATATTAAAGTACTTACTATATGCCACCCAAGATATATCCACAGTAGCTTCTTCACTAAATTGCCAAAAAAACTTCATTTTCACTATTTCCTCCTGCCCCCAGGATTTTTCTTACTCTGGCCCCTCTCCTTGGATTGAAAATCCTTCTGCAGTAATTGTCCCATCTCATTTAGTTGTCCAATGTCCTCAAATGAAACATTCTTCTTCCCAACCTGCATTTCAGATCCAGATGAGACTGAAGAGTCATGTGATGTGGACGCCCTGTCCCCAGCGACTCTGATGATAGCCTGCCCTCTTCTTCCTGATTTTCATTGCCATAGGAATATTTGATCTTTACCAAAGTCTGTGATATCATAGTTGAGTTTCTTTTTCTTCCAATCCACAACCTCTTTCCCAAGCTTAACCAAAACGGACTTTAATGCCCTTCATACACTCAATAAAGGGCTGTTCAGCTGTTACCTTGGATGACACAGACATTTGTGCAGCCACGGAGATCTGGTTTAAGGCGGTGGAGAGCGCACCAGCCATTCCTGGTTACACCTGCTTCCACACGTTCAGACCTCAAACTGAAGGTGTGAAAACTAAAGGAGGCAGTACATCAATATTCATTAAAGATAAATATACCCCCTGATTAGTTAAACAGTATGAATCCCTGGAGACACTTCAGGTGCAATTAACTGTTGTTAGGACACCTATTCAAGTCATTGCCAGCTATAAGATACCCTCCATGAATCAGGACACCCACTCTGCCTATTTGAATCTACTTGAATCTATCAAGATACATCCAAACACCATGGTTTTGGTCGACTTTAACTACCCATCTATTGACTGGGTAAATTATTCGTGCTCAAACTCATTTGCCCAAAGGTTCTTTGGCTTTCTGAATTCCAATGTCCTGGACTAGCTGGTTGATACCCACACAAGGGGTGCCAGCATCCTAGATCTGGTGCTCACCAATATGGGAGACCACTGTAGCACCCCCACTGTGAGGTCCTCCCTGGTGAGATCTGACTACAAATCTGTCTCATTTGAAGTAACTATCACATCTAACCCCACCCCAGCAGTGACTGCACTAAAAACTTCTCCAAAGCAGATTATAATCTCTTACAGATTGGTATAAATAGCTTCACTGCACCTCCTTCCTCAGATGGAACTGGCAACTATGCTGAGCTCTACACAAAACTTTATATTAACACCTGTATAACTGCATTGACTCAGCCATACCTGATGGGACTAAAACTAGCTCCTCAAAGAAGAGCAAACCTGCCTGGTATACAATAGGAAGAAATCACTGTCTAAGAGTAAGAGGTAGAAAGCCCTCCTAAAATGGAAACACTCCTTCCTTATCTTAAACAAGCAAATAAGACTTTTTGTGAAGTCCTTCAAAGCAAACTACGAGTCCAATCTAGCTTCTTCAACAAAGGACAGCCACAAGGCATTCTAAAGTTACATCTGTAACCTAAAAGGAAAGGCCCAGATTTGTGCAGAACTGGTAGTTAATGTTACCACATATACTGAGCCTGTGGACATAACTAACCTGTTGTTCAACAGGTTCTGTGAAAACTTCACTCACCTGGGTCTATATTAGAACATCAAAGTTTCAAAACATTGAATGTTCTAATATCTAATATCTAATATCATTCAGCGAAAGCTGAAAATATCGAAGCAACAGAAAAACAAAATTTTCCTAGGGAAAGAAATTGGTTGTCCATTTCTGTTGCTTCAGTATTTTCAGCGCTGTGGTGGAAAGTTATGGGTCGGGTTCAGGTAAGTGTGCGATTGAGTGCGGGTTAGATTAGTTAGTGTTAGGTTGCGGGTTAGGTATGTGTGCGATTGTGTGGACATGAGGGTTAGGGCGGGTTGGGTGAGTTAGGGTTAGGACGCGGGTCAGGCAAGTGTGCGATTGTGTGGACATGAGGGTTAGGGTGGGGTAGGTGAGTTAGGGTTAGGGCGCGGGTGAGGTGAGTGTGCGATAGTGATGGACTTTAGGGTTAGGGTTTGAGTTAAGGTAAGTGGATAGTTAGTGGTATGTGTATAGTTTAGTGTAGGGTTAGGTGTAAGATTTTAGGTGTATTTGTGTGGATTTCTGTATGTTTGGTGTGCTTGTGTTGTGTGTATGTGTTTTGGAACAGCAATTTTTTTTTCCCTAGGAAAAAAATTCGCTGTTCTGTATGTTCGATGTTTTCAGCTTTCTATAAATAGGGGTTGATATTAGAACATTTGAAGTTTTGAAACTTCAATGTTCTAATATAGACCCCACTTCCCTGTCCCAGCCACACACACCCCATGTCATCCTTTCCACCTGTCCCCTACCTTGTATCTCTGAAGAACAGGTAGTAAATGCCTTCTCTAAGGCCAAAGACACAGCATCTGTGGGACCTTATAAGATCCCAGGCTGCATTCTACATGGGCTCCAACACGAATTAGTAACACCATTGGGTACTCTTTTCAGTCATAGTCTAAGCACTGGCTTCATACCAGCTGAATGGAAAACAGCCACTATTACTCCCTTGCACAAATGTGTTGCTTCCACTGACCCATCCATCTTTAAGGTAATTACCATGACCGCCTCTCAGCAGCATTTTAGAATTACAGAATTTCTAAATTAGTTGTGCATCATATCAATAACCTGATATTTTAATACCAAAAAAAAAAAAAAGATTTCCTTCAGTAACATCAATGTGATATTAACTAGTCCTAAGGACTTGTCAGATTCTGCACATATTGAAGCATGCAATCATTCTGAATCCATATCAATAATTGTTTAACTGTAGGATGATTGGTTATAATGGAAAAAAAAAATAATCAGAAGGGCAAACAAGCTTCCCAAAATGTTCCCTGAATATGCTAGAAACATCTCTGATATTATGTGTTAACAGCATGGCATAATTTTTGCTCATAGTATATTTATATATATTTTTAAATGTATGTTATCATCTAAGACATACACTAAAAAAGCTTTATTCAGAATAGTTCATCTTACATAGAAGTGGTCAATGTACTTTACCTGATTATTAATACCTTAGCTTATAACTTTCCAATTGAGTTGATTTGTACATTATAGAATTTTGTTTCTTGTTATTTATTTATTTTATTTGAAAAGCACACTTCAGTGACACAAGCTGTTTTTTTTTTGCTTTATTTTTTTCCTTGTAGTAAAATTGTAGTCAATCGTGATGAGCTTTGCAGCCCTAAAAGTTATGTCCATTTTACATTAAGCAAATATGTTATCAGGCAGCATGCAGCGCATGAGAGTATTTAAACATTATTGAGTGGATCTGAAAGGACAAGTCACTGCTCAATGACAATACTGTATAATCTTTAAAAGTACACTAAGTCTTTTTACCAATCAAGTATCCATTTAACTGTTCCAGATATTTATGATATTTATCATACACTGAGACTGAGAAAACTCCAGCTCTATTCAGTCGCATACCGCCTACTCAGAGGTGATCTGTGCCTGACGTACAAGGCCATGTCCAATCCTGAATTAATGGACATGCTCCACCTCAAAAAATCCAAATCCATCAGAGCCACGAGAACAAGTGACTTAAACCTCAACACAGAAATAAATAGAATGTGCTGGAGGGACAGATTCATAACCCAGAGGCTCCCTACACTCTGGAACAGAATCCCAGTCCATGTTAGGCAGAGCCCCTCACTGACTCTATTCAAGAGAAATCTCGACAAGTGGATGGGAGATCGTAGGTTTACCCCGGGGGTCATCTCTTTGTCACTACTAGACAGAGGCATAGTAAACTAAACCCTAAAAGGGAGTAGTATTCTCATCCTAAGGGGTGGTGTAAGCCACATACACTCTGGCTAGGCTTATAAATGCCCTAGGGCAGATAGCCTAGTACGAACCTATGAACCTATGAACCTATGACAGCACCATGAAAATCATAATACATATTCCCTGCAATCTTTTACATAGATGACTGATAGCTAATAATGCTGAAGTCCTTTGTCGTTTTTAAAATGTACAGTTAATTCAGAATCCTAGGCTACATATATTAAAAAATGTGGATTCTGCATTTTAGGCATGGTGAATTACATTGGAGGGATGGGATTACACCACCCTCCTTAAAAATCTGAACAACTTCTTCATAAACCCTCTGATGGAGCTATTCATTAGGTCATCACCAAGAGAGAAGTTTGCCAGAGACTAATGAAAGGAAAAACTACTGCTCCTCCAGAAAGAAATATCTCTTAATTTTAATATTTAATGGAATAAAGTGCTTAAACATAAACATAGAATGAACAGTAAAATGATAAATGATAAATAAGATCAGAATTAACTTGGATTAAAATAAAGACATGCCATAAGGTATTCTTAATTTCATATAGTTGAAGTCTTGATGAAGATAATTTGTCCACAAAAGAGGAAGAAATTTAAGGGGCTTTTAGAAAGCTGCCTTGGTTTCCAAAGGAAAAGTATCAGTTGGGTAAATATTTTTCTACAAGAAGTCTGAAGCTGATTCTTAAGTGTGATTACAAGTGTATTATTGGATGAGCTGTGCTGCCTAGCAGGGAGATAGGAAGATTTTATATATATATATATATATATATATATATATATATATATATATATATATATATATATATATATGTATACCTGAG
Organism: Protopterus annectens; assembly: GCF_019279795.1. Lineage (NCBI taxonomy): Eukaryota > Metazoa > Chordata > Ceratodontiformes > Protopteridae > Protopterus > Protopterus annectens. The sequence continues at coordinate 437,977,428 of NC_056733.1, forward strand.
ATCCAATGAAAACTAGACTGTATATGGAGTAGCAGATTAAAAACTAATGTAGATACCACCATGTAAGAGTACTATGGTTGGAATGAGAACCAATGCTAAAGTGGGCAAGGTCACTTTTGATAACCTCAAGGTAAAACATTTTACAACAGTCAAAATGGGAAAAGAACAGCACATGAATCACTGTAACAAGATGTGAGAATGGAATTAACTGGCCATTCTGGGAAATATTCTTCAGATGGTAATAGCATGATGTCTGAACAGTGTCTTCATCTTAGATGAGTTGAATTTGGGTAGACTAATTTCTATCCAATATTGTATTACCTCCAGTCTTCAAGGAGAGTAAAATCAGACACATTCTCTTGAGAAAAGAAAGGTGTTGCCAAATAACAACATAGCAATGATAATAAATATCTTTATCTTGTACAATATCTCTTAGCAGTGGCATGCACACTATGAGTAAAACAGAAAAAGGACCAAACCCAGTGGTATGAGTATGAGAAGAAGCCTCATGCATAAAGATCTGACATAAAGTGTTGAGAGTGACTCAAGACAAAAGAGACAATGAATCTGATTACTGTAGAGCTAAAAACCCTGCACTGATCAAAGTGTCATGGTCTACAGTGTCAAAAGTTATGGAGATTAAAGAGGATCAAAGTGAACAAGGAATGGATATAATCTTTATTTTCTTACCTTAAAGAGGTCATTAATTACTTTAAAGTGGGTAGATAAAGTGTTGTTTTCAGATCTACAACTATATTAATGAGGGTCTAAAAGGTCAAATATGAAAAGTTGTGCATATATCACTTTTTCAATATCTTTGGTAATGGTCAAGAGATTTATTAAACCTTCTTGATCCACTGTTAATGTTGGAGCAAATGTAATGCAGAAGAATCACAAGTTTCATAAAATCTGTATAACTGGCATGTAAAAAAATCAGATCAAAAATAAGTAAATCCATTTTTAGTCTAGAAGAACAAAACATGGGTCATCCACGCATAATTTGTCTGCAGCAAGTGCATACAGAAATGCTCAAGATAAAAAAGTGTGGAGGGGTGGGGGAGTAATCAGACTCTTTGGCTGAAGAGGATGGCTGAGAATCTCTCCTGGGTTATCTGTTCACAAATGCTGGGATTTCTATTAAGTATAAATTTTATTTACTTGAATTGTGGTACACCCCTCAATCTAGACTCAAGGAAATGCCCTGAGTGAAAGAAAATTACATTGCAGTTAAAGATATTTAGGATGATAAAGAGAAATAGTAAGCTGCTTAGGATAAGATCTAAGGTTGTCGTCGATTATAGAATCCACAACAAGAATATTAAATAGAAAAAAATGAATCTCAGGCAGTAGATAAATCTTAGCACAGAATAGTTGGGATGCAATAAATAATTTTTCAAATTACTGAAGGACATCATTGGTAAGGAAAGGATTATTTTAAACAACAATGTCAGGATTCATCATGGTTGTAGTACATCTATTAGAAATGTTCACTGTCACATTTCATACTGTGAATGCCTAACTATTAATACTGTGTTCCTCTGGGTCTTAATGACGTTTTCTCATTCAAACCAGAATTAAAGTTTCTACGAAATTGCATTAAGTGATTTATGTTTTCTGCTAATGTATGTTTACGTGTCTTTTATAGGTGTATATTCCTTCAAATTTTAATTGATTTTATCTGACCTTGATAAGATGTGTATTTAAAGCCTGGTATTAATGCATTTCAGTTTTGGCCTGATGAAGCAGTGTTATCTCTGAAAATACCTTGTACTTGCTATAAACAGTTCTGTGGTGATACCGTATGTGAGGCTTCATGGTTCTGGTAGCTTTCCCTTTTCTTTCTTTGCTGAGGATCTGCAGCTTGTTATTGTACCAGTTTGCTGGCCAGGTGCTCTTCTTCTTTTATTTTAATGTGTAATATAGAAGTGATATGGTTTTATTTATTTATTTTATTTTTCTGCATGTTTATGAAAAGCAGTGCAGTGCGGAGCTCAGTAATGCCAAGCCACTCTTACATATAGACAGCTACATGTGCTGCACATATAAAAATAGAAACCTGATGTAATCAATTATCATAATTAATTATTTTATTTTTCTGTTGAAATTTTTGTTTCTTTTTGTAATTGCCGTTTGTGCAGCGTGGCGGAGAGTGCCACACAGATAAGCACCACTTATACATACATAGCCAACACCTGCCAGACATCAAGAAACTGAAACTGGATGTGATTAATTATTTATTTCTAGGTTTGTTTAAGTGTGTTTGTATGGCACAGCACTGTGCTCAGCAAGGCTAACAGGTAGCCTAGTACTATATGTAAAGGTATATGAGTTTTCATAATATCCAAGTAGCTAAATAGGAAGAGTTGCAGCCTTATGTGTAGTAGGCCCTTGGTTCAAGTCCTCACCAAAAAGAACGGTTGTAATTTAATGTACAATTTTTGTTCAATTTAATAAAAAAATTGTGAAATATGGCACTGCTGAGCTCTGCTAAGCTTTGCGCAACCATGCTAAACACTGCATAAACATGCTAATGGCTACCAATGTTTGCATGTTTCTAAGATTTGCTAAAACCACGGTTGTGTGAAATTTCATGCTGATTAGCTCTGCTTAGCTGGTTTTTATGCTGCTAAGTGACATGGCACTTTTTTGAATGTTACTCAGTGATATGCAAGGGTGGGAAAACAACCTATATTAAGCACAACAGGTGAGAATTCTGCATGATTCATTGCAGTTTAATCGGCTGTTGATATAGCACGCAGTGCTGGTGAAGGTGCACACTATCTAGTGCAGAAGTGGGGTATTCAGGAGTCCAGGGTCATGGTTGGGATCCTGGTAAGAAACATGAACCTAGGCTGCTGCAGGGCAGTTTCCAGGGCTCGGAGTGCAATGCAGAGGCTTAGGACCATTAGTCCGGGGAACTCACCAGTGTCACTGGTATCCCCCACACAGGTGAGCAGTGTTGTCACCATTATGGTGACCTGAAGAGGAGAAATAAAGGAACCTTGGACACCTGGGTTCAAGAAGCTAGAGCAGGGATAGTATGTGAGCAATTTTTCTTCTGTTTTACCTGTATGTAAGCTGAATGTCTTCCAAACTGGTATGCATAATGGTGTGCTTCTCTCCTAACAGCTGCAGCTGAGAGGGCTTGCAATGTCGAGTCCCATGCCAGGAGCCTGGCCAGGTTGCACCATGAATGTAGTAAGTATGGCTGTATTATGCTAACTGTAGTGCAATAAGGAAGAAAGACTAAAGCATTTACTACATAAATTATACACAAGAAAAACTGTAGTGCAATACATGGGCACCTACAACTGTAGTGCAATAAATGGGCAATTAGAGCTGTAGTGCAATAAATGAACAATAACAACTGTAGTCTAATAAATAATAAACAATACCAATAACAGTAAACAGAATGGTGTACAACAAGATTGAGTTGTCAAAACCATTGCAGTAGAGCTATATGCATTGATTGTCTATGGTAAGGTTGCTGCAGTGAAGTGTAACATTGTAATTGCTGTAGAATGCAAAAGTAATAGGTTCATAGGTTGGTACTAGGTTATTGGCCCTAGGGCCTATACAAGCCTAGCCAAACAATTCCCCGGATATTTCTTCCCACAATATTTACTTCCCTGGAACCCTGTCTAGCAGGGCAAATGACATGATCCCCGAGGTGAATTTCCTATCTCCCATCCAATCATCAAGGTTCCTTTTGAAGAGGGCCAAGGAGGCTCTCTACTTGACATGCATGGGCAGTCTATTCCTGAGTATGGGGAGTCTCTGGGTCAGGAACCTGTCCCTCCAGCATGTTTTGTTCATTGGGATGACAAGGTTTAGATCCCTGGAGCGTGTGGCTCTGAGGGATTGGAATTTCTTAAAGTGTAGCATGTCCAACATCTCAGGGTTTAACATGGCCTTGTATGTTAAGCTGAGATCGCCTCTGAGTAGACGATATGCCACAGAGTACAGCTGGAGTTTTTTTAGATGGTCAGCATAGGGCATCTGCTTTAGGCCTGTGATTCTATTAGTGAGGTATTTCTGTGGCCTTTCCAGCTGTTGCAGATGTCTTGTGAGGTACATATCAAATGGGGCGTTGTACTCTATAATGGGTCTAATGAGGGATGAGTAAAGTGGGACAATGACCTCCTTTTTTCTGGATGAAAAGCCCTTAGTGATGAGATGTGCCACATAAAAGGATTTCCTGACTGTTGTGCCGATGTGGTTATCGAAGGTGAGACCACTGTCCATCTGGGTCTCCAAGTCTCTCATCACACTTTCGGTGTTTAGTGTACTGCCACCTATTTGGTAATTCATGGGTACATGTTTTTTCCCAAAGGGGATAACTATACATTTTTTTGCATTAAGCTTGAGCCCATGGCTCTGGCACCAAGCATCTGTTTCTGTAAAGTCCTTTTGTAGAATATCCACATAATTTGGGGATTCAATAATGGCTCCCAGTTTGCAGTCATCTGCGAACTTTGTTAGCCAGAGTCCCTTAGTGGTGGCCTGTACTTCAGAGAAGTAGATGCCAAACAAGACCAGTCCCAGAACTGAACCCTGAGGTACTCCACTTGTCATTTGTCTGTTGCTGGATTTGGAGTCGGCTACTATTGCAGTCTGGGTTCTGTCAGTAAGGCAGTTGGCAACCCATTGAGTGATGTAGGGATTTATGCTCAGCTTAGTAAGTTTATCTATGATTCCAGAGTGGGGGATGGTGTCAAAGGCCTTGACAAGGTCTAGATAGACTCTGTGGACTGCCTTACCATCATCCACAGCTCTGGAGACTGATTTGAAAAAGTCAATCATGTTCAGGAGACAATATCGGCCCTTCATGAACCCAAACTGGGTGGAGTCCAGTGTTTAAAGATTGAAAATGTCTTTGTTTAGAAGTTCCATAATTTATTTATTTATTTTATTTATTTTTATTTTACATTTGTTGATTGGGATAGTCCAACTGGATGCATGTCCATTTTCAGCGGAGGCCCGGGGAGAAAAGCTCCAAGGGTAAGCAGATACAGCATTACATAATACCAGCATTACATATTACAAACAGACTATTTACAGAGATTACATAAGTAAGCAATTTAAACAAGTTCCACAGGTTAGAGTTAATCCTGAGCACAAGTCAGGATTAAATTAAATTACACAGTAAACTGGTTAACAGATTTTTACACATTGTAGAGAGAGTTAGCCAGGCTTGATACATTGACATAGCCAGTTAAGTGACAAATGTTGTTTGAGTCTAGTTTTAAATTGACCTAAGGTGGAAAATAAGGTAATATCATCTGGAAGAGAGTTCCAGGATCTACTTACAGAGGTTGCAAAGAGAGAGTCACCGACTGTGTTATTAATTTTGCTAGCCTGAACCAGTAATTTGTTAGAGGATCGAAGCGGTCTAGGATTGTTATAGGGGGTGATAATATTTTTAAGTGCAGGAGTATTGTCTGGATTATAGAGGATTTTATAGGCCATAATCAGTTGGTTATACTGGATTAGGCTGGGTAGTTCAAGCCACCCAAGCTGATTTAGATGGATGCAATGATGTGTCCTAAAAGGCAGCCCAGTGGCAAACCTGGCAATGTGGTTGTAGCAAATTGAGAGTTTGTTAAGGACAGTCTTGTTTAAATTCGAGAGTAGAGGGAATGCATACAGAAGGGTTGAAAGAAAGTGAGAGCGAGCTATGGCAATTTTAGCTGGAGGGGTTAGGAAGGCTTTTATTCTATAAAGTTACCCTAGTTTTTTATTGATGGTTTTGATAGTTTGGTTAACATGTAGGTCGGATTTTAGATTATTGTTTATGATGACACCTAATAGCTTTGTAGAGGGCTCAGGAGAGATTATTGTGCCATCATTTAAATTTATGGTAAAGGTGAAAGCGGTAGACCTACGTGTTGGTGAAAATAAGATCATTTTAGTTTTTTGGGGGATTTAGGATCAGACAACGTTCAGAAAGCCAGTTTTCTATTGTATTAAAGGTGGTCTGGGTAGCTGACCATAACTCTATTGGAGATGTGGCTGAGCAAATCAGAGTAGAGTCATCAGCATATTGGATACAGCTGACTTTTGGGATGACAGTAAAAAGGTCGTTAATGAAGATGGAGAACAGCAGGGGCCCTAGTATAGAGCCTTGTGGTACTCCAAGGGTGTTAGGTAGAAGGTTAGAGAGTTTGTTCTGCCAGAGGACAGCCTGCTGTCGACCATTCAATTAGGATTGAAACCAATGAAGGGTTCTAGTATCTAGACAGAATGTTTGCAGGGTGTGGATTAAAAGTTGGTGATCAACCATATTGAATGCCTTGGAAAGATCCAAGAAGAGGGATGAGGATATATAATTATTGTTGCGATTATGGTTTATGGTGTTGGTAAAGGCTAGGAGGGCTGAAGTAGTGCTGTGATGAGGACGGAAGCCATGCTGAGTGTCTGCCATAAGGTGATTCTGGATTAGGTGGTGCACGAGTTGTCTATGAATACATTTTTCCATAATCTTTGCAAGTGGAGAGAGTATAGCTATTGGCCTATAATAATTGGAGAATTCAGTAGAGCTGCCTCCTTTGTGAAGTGGGATTACATAGGATATTTTCCAGATGATGGGAATTTTAGCTTCTACTATGGTTTGATTGATTAGTATTGAGACAAGGTAAGCAATAGCATCAGCTGATTTTTGTAGGTACTCGGCAGGGAGTTGATCAGCAGAAAGTGTAGTGGGTTTTAATTTTTTGATCAAGGTATGGATAAGTGAAGTGGTGACTGGTTGGAAGCTGAATGTGAGTAGGTTTCTCGGGGTGCTACTTTCAGGACCAGGGGACCTAGGAGGTAGTTGGCTAGCTAGGGCTTGAATTGTCTCAGTAAAGAATCGGTTAAAACTGTCAGAAACATCTTCAGGGGTTTTATCAATAGTAGCAGCAGGGACTGGGGTTGAAGTTTGTCCAGTATGTAGTAGATTATTTAAACCTGCCCAAAACTTCTGAGGGTTATTTTGATTTACTGTCTGTAAATTACAGTAGTATTGTTTTTTGTCTTGTAAAATTGATTTTTTGGCTTTGTTCCTGGATTGCCTGTATTTAATGCGATCTTGGGAGTCTTTAGAAGAATGCCATAAAGCCCATGTTTTGTTTCTAAGTTTGAGTTTTGAGTCTTTTGAGTTTAGACTCTTTAGAAAGCCATGGCACAATTTTTGCCTTGGTTCTCTTTGCATGAACAGGAGCATGCAAATCAAGGATCTCAAGGAATTTGTTGTTAAAGTATGCTATTGCTTCCTCTAAGGGGAGGTGTTTTAGAATAGACCAATTACATGAGTTTAGTTCTTGTTGGAATTTGGCAGGGTCAATGTTTTTATTGTTTCTAACCTTTCTGAGTAAGAGTTGTTGGGAATTAATGGCTTTGTGCTTAATTACATATGTGAGAAAGTGATCGCTTAGGCCATCAAGGAGGGTACCAGAGGTGTACAGTTGGGGGGGGGGACTATTTATGAGTACCCAGTCAAGTATGCTTTCTTTTTGGTTGGGTTTACCTATCCTGGTAGGGGTGGATATAATTTGTGTAAATGCATGCAGGTTAATATGGGTGGTTAGGGATTCTGAGGAACAGGTGCCCCAGTCTACATTAAAGTCTCCAAGTGGTAGGGTTTCTTGGGGGTAGTGACATGATAGCCACTACAGGATATCTTCAAGTGTTGACATATTGTTACCTGGGGAATGTACATACAGATGATATTAATGCATTTATTTTTATTAAGTTGCAATTTAGTGGCAGGAATCTCCGAGTTATTAATCTGAGGTGGTTGTATTACATCTATAGTGACATTCAACTCAGATTTATAGAGTACAGCTACCTGACCCCCCTTCCTCAAAGCATGATCCAGCCTGTGTATGTTGGACCCAGGTGGTAACACTTCATTGTCTTTAGTATTAGGTTTTAACCAGGTTTCAGATAAACAGAGAATCTCAGGGAAGTGGACATCCAGAAGTGCATGCAATTCATGTACCTTGTTATTAATGCTTCTAATATTGAGATGACAGGCTAGGAGAGAGTTAGTTGCCCTATTAATTGTAGGTTTGTAGCTTAGATTGCAAGTAGAGGGGGTATGTGTATCTGAAGAGGGTGGGCCAGGGTTGGGGTGAATATCACCACCAAGTATTAGGTTGAGTCTATACTTGGAGATGAACTTCAGGAATTTGTTTATTAGTTTGTGGTAGTGTTTGGATCTAGAACTAATGTGCCTGGGGTTGAGATGTTGATAGACTGAACAAGATGTTGGATAGGACCTGGTACAGTAAGTATGGTTGAAGGTGGAAGGATTTACAGCTGGGGTGATAGCATGGCCTTTTGGGACCTGAAATCCTGTGAGAAACGTTTTTTTATACAAGGTGAGGTATGTTGCGAACAAGAGGGATAGTAAAAAGGAGTATATCATTATCAGTGATTCAGCTAGTGAGTTATGGAACTGTTTTACTTGGTGATGCAACACCAGAAGATAGAGTGGTGAGGTAAAGGTACTGGAAGGGGGATGGGAGAATGCCAGATGAAAGCTAATAGGTGCTATTAAAATGTAGGTAGAAGAATGGGGGTGGGAGGAATTATCCCAGATGAAAGCATATAGGATCTAGAAAGTGAGGGAGTGGCTATAGTACTATAAATTTAGAGGTACTGGGGGCGGGAGGAAATTGGGGGCAGGGAGGGGAGCGAAGAGAGCTCGAGCATAGCAAGGGCGAACGTAGCAGGGCTATTGCAGTTTACAAGGTTTCCTAACGTGTCCTAAAGCTATAAAATAAGTATTATAGCTCTTAATGTAAGAGTCAGTTTACTTAATTTACAGGGGAAGGAGGCAAACACTCAAGTAGAAAAAAAGAGCCCTATGGCTGACCAAAATGGTGACCTGCTTAATTACACAGCACTTGTAAGTGAAAGCTTAACAAATGCTTTTTGTGTGCAACCTACTCTGCTTAAATGCTCAGAGAAACTGATTTTGTTATGGTGACCAAATGCAGTCCTGTAGACTCCGTTTTGTAGGGAAATGTAGAGTTCAACTAGGAAAAGAGAAAATCAGAGATTCTAGGGTAAGCATGAAGGCAACAACAGGCAGTTATTTTATAATAATACATTCAGAAAGGTTTGAGGGTGAGTGGGTAAAGTAGCACACTTCAAAATTAACTAAGATTTATAGCTAAGAAACCTAATCAAGAGAGCAATGCAGTAAATAAACACTTGCCAGATTTTAAAGATATACCAAAAAACAAAATCAATTGTTCACAGTGTACAACTGGAAAATTGCCAGTAAAAGCACTTCAAGTATAGCTAGCCCAAGTTATTCAAGTCATAAAAGCACTTCTTCAATGCGTGTGTGTGCAGTTTAAACATTAAAAACACATGCTGCAAGTAGGAGCTCTGATTATACACTTTCTCTAGCTACAGTTTCAGTTTAAACACAGATATTACCACAGAAATTCAGTAAAGTCACTAGCTACTTATATAGCCTCTGAAAAAAATAGAGCAGTCTGTGCAGAATCAGAATTTAGCAGCAGGTCATTCAGTTACACAAAAAAACTCCATACAATGAAAAAACTTACTCTGAGTCACTCCAGGTCAGCCAAGAGGGGAAAGGAGAGGGAAATCCTAAGCACCTAGATTTGAAAATGATGTCTGTACTGAATTGTAGCAGTTTAACCTGTTTCAGGAAAGAGGGGGTGGGGAAAAGAGAAGGCAGTAGGAGTGGTTACAGGGAATACCCTGATTGACTCAAGACACCACACCAGAGGTAAGTTGAATGTAAGGGCCTCAAATCTGCACTCAGCACTGTTATTTGCACTCAGTACTTTAATTTTAATGTTACTTGCACTCAGCACTGTAATTTCACTTATGTTTAGCAGGAAAGACAGACCAACAGTATCAATTTTGGGAATTTTTACAAGGGTTACTTGTTTAAATATCAGGCTATTGCAGTTTACAAGGTTTCCTAAGGTGTCCTAAAGCTAAAAGGTAACTATTATAGCTCTTAATGTAAGAGTCAGTTTACTTAAGTTACAGGGGAAGGAGGCACACACTCAAGTAGAAACAAAAGAGCCCTATTTCTGACCAAAATGGTGACCTGGTTAATTACACAGCACTAAGTGAAAGCTTAACAAATGCTTTTTGTGTGCAACCAACTCTGCTTCAATGCTCAGAGAAACTGATTTTGTTATGGTGACCACATGCAGTCCTGTAGACTCCGTTTTGTAGGGAAATGTAGAGTTCAACTAGGAAAAGAGAAAAGCAGAGATTCTAGGGTAAGCATGAAGGCAACAACAGGCAGTTATTTTATAATAATACATTCAGAAAGGTTTGAGGGTGAGGGGTAAAGTAGCACACTTCAGAATGAACTAAGATTTATAGCTAAGAAACCTAAGCAAGAGAGCAATGCAGTGAATAAACACTTGCCAGATTTTAAAGATATACCAAAAAACTAAATCAATTGTTCACAATGTACAACTGGTAAATTGCCAGTAAAAGCACTTCAGGTATAGCTAGCCCAAGTTATTCAAGTCAGAAAAGCACTTCTTCAATGTGTGTGTGCAATTTAAACATTAAAAACACATGCAGCAAGTAGGAGCTCTGAGTATACACTTTCTCTAGCTACAGTTTCAATTTAAACATAAATATTACCACAGAAATTCAGTAAAGTCACTAGCTACTTATAGAGCCTCTGAAAAAAAATAGAGCAGTCTCTGCAGAATCAGAATTTAGCAGTAGGTCATTCAGTTACTCAAAAAACTCCATACAATGAAGAAACTTACTCTGAGTCACACCAGGTCAGCCAAGAGGGGAAGAGAGAGGGAAATCCTAAGCACCTAGATTTGAAAATGATGCATGTACTGAATTGTAGCAGTTTAACCTGTTTGAGGAAAGAGGGGGTGGGGGAAAAGAGAATGCAGTAGGAGTGGTTACAGGGAATACCTTGACTGACTCAAGACACCACACCAGAGGTAAGTTGAATGTAAGGGCCTCAAATCTGCACTCAGCACTATGTTATTGGCACTCAGTACTTTAATTTTAATGTTACTTGCACTCAGCACTGTAATTCCACTTATGTTTAGCAGGAAAGACAGATCAACAGTATCAATTTTGGGAATTTTTACAAGGGTTACTTGTTCAAATGTCAGGCTATTGTAGTTTACAAGGTTTCCTAAGGTGTCCTAAAGCTATAAGGTAAGTATTATAGCTCTTAATGTAAGAGTCAGTTTACCTAAGTTACAGGGGAAGGAGGCAAACACTCAAGTAGAATAAAAAGAGCCCTATGGCTGACCAAAATGGTGACCTGCTTAATTACACAGCATTGTAAGTGAAAGCGTAACAAATACTTTTTGTGTGCAACCTACTCTGCTTAAATTCTGAGAGAAACTGATTTTGTTATGGTGACCAAATGCAGTCATGTAGACTCTGTTTTGTAAGGAAATGTAGAGTTCAATCTGCTTAAATGCTGAGAGAAACTGATTTTGTTATGGTGACCAAATGCAATCCTGTAGACTCTGTTTTGTAGGGAAATGTAGAGTGCAACCTGCTTAAATGCTGAGAGAAACTGAATTTGTTATGGTGACTAAATGCAGTCCTGTAGTCTCCACTTTGTAGGGAAATGTAGAGTGCAATCTGCTTAAATGCTGAGAGAAACTGATTTTGTTATGGTGACCAAATGCAGTCCTGTAGACTCCGTTTTGTAGGGAAATGTAGAGTTCAATGCCCTTGCAGATCAGGCTCATTAGACTGATGGGACAGTAATTCCCAGGATCCAATGTGGATCCCCCCTTATGGAGTGGGATAACTGTAGCTGTGAACCACTCAGTGGGCACAAAGCCTGAGGTGAGGCTATGATTAGACATGACACTTAGGAAAGGTGCCAGTTAATTTTGTAGTTCATGTAGTACACAGCACTGGATGTCATCTGGTCCCATGGATGCTGTATTCTTAGCTTTGGAAAGTGCAGTTTCTACCTGTGTAGCCGTGATTACTGGAATTTGGCAATCTTTTGGTATTGAGATGTGCCATTTAGGGGGTGAGAGGGGGGTGAACTTGGCACTAAATTAATCTGCTAGGATATTGGCAATACCTTGGGATAAGTATATTTAATGCCATTCTGTTGAAGCTCAGAGCAGATCTGAGCATTGCCATTTAGATTCTTGACATAACTATAGAATGCCTTGTGGTTGTATTTGGAATCTTTAGCAATTTTATTTTTGTAACTAGCTTTGGAGGATTTTATGAGGGATCTCAGCTTCTTAATGAGGCTGGTAAGGGAGTTTTTTGCATCCTGGGATTTTCTTCTTTTCTGCAACAGTTTCTTCCTTTTGTTGTATAATTTGTTTATGGCAGGAGACCGCCAGATTGGCTTCTTTTTTTGGAGGAGAGCATCTCGGTTCTATTTAGGATGGCACAATTAATTTATGAATGGATGTGCTTGTACAGTGCCTTAGTGTAGGATTCAGCAGTCAAACTTTCAGCTCCCATCTGCATGGATGCCATGAAGTTTATCACTTCTGACTTAAGTAGCATAAAGATGGCTTTGGAGAAGTTATTTACAGAGGTTTCCTTACTGGGGGTGGGGTGGGATGTGGATGTCAAGAGTGATTTGCTTATGGTCAGACCTGACCAATGAGGGGGTGACCACTGGTGTGGAGCATCTATCTCCCATGTTGGTAATGACCAGGTCTAGGATATTGGAGCCCCTGGTGGGACAATTGATTAATTGATCCAGGGCATTGGAATCTATGAATTCCAAGAACCGTTGGGAAAAGGTGTTGGTACCCAAGTAGTTTTCCCAGTTAATGGGAGTGTAGTTGAAATCACCCAGTATTAGGGTGTTTGGTTGCATCTTAATATTTTCCAGTATGTTTAGAAAGGTGTAGTGAGACTCTTGGGGCATGGTGGGGGATCTGTAGCAAGCTACAATTTGGATTGCAGTCTTACCTAGTGTTGGTTGCACCTGAAGAATTTCAGATGCATTGTGTTGGGCAACTAGCCTGGAGGTGTGGATATCCTTGGTGAATATGGACATAGTGTTTCAGTCTTGGTTTGGTGGCCGAAAAGTGTGATAAGAGTTGTAGCCTGGTATTGCAGGGGTGCTCTCTGGAGTTTTGAACCAGGTCTCAGTTACTGCACAGATATCGATGTTCTCCATTTTTAGGAGTGCCTTGAGAGAGTGCATTTTGAGGTTTAGACGTCTAGCATTGAGTAGCATTACCTTCGGATTTTGCATGCTTGTATCTGTTACGGTGGTGGTTTTGTCCTTTGATCCTTGCCTAAAAAAGGCACTACAGGGATGGCAAGAGCTTTAACAACAACCTCCGATGGAGGTAGAGCATACACTACCGAGGTAGTGGAATTCTGGCAGTCACTCGCAAAAACTGATATAATTAACGTGGATGTCACTATGACAACGAACTGGAGCAGCATAAAATCCTTGCAGATGAAAATACTTCGACAAACAAACTCCGTACTGTTCACACCGTTTATTGCAAGTATAACCTAGGTTTCGTCCGCGTCCCAGACTTCATCAGATAACATAAACTGCAAAATACACTCATCTTATATACCATTAAACAATCACCACATCAATAATTCAATTAATTCAATTAAATCCTTTGTAAACGCCCTCGATTTAAAAACACATAACCTATATATAATGTGTATATATAACATAAAATGAAAATCAATTAATTCAATATTTAAATATTAATCCCATTAAAGGTTAACTTAGTCACTCTGAACAATATAAACAATCCAATGGCACAACATAAAACCATTATATTGTACCATATGTATGTTCAAATTAAAATTAAAATTAAGCATATGTCGAACATAAAATAAAATATATTAATATACTAAACCAGGTTCATTGTGTAGGATTGCAAATACGTAATATCTCTAATATAAAAATTATATGTAAAATTATGTATTACTATGTATGAAATGACCTATTGTGCAAAATCAGCTAAGCTACATTCATTATATGAAATAACCAACCAAAGTGTTAAATATATAAACAATATAAATTATATAAATAAATGTTAAAATCTGTTAAAAAATTAATAAAAATTAATTAATAAAAAACATTATATTGTACATGTTAAAACCATTAACATTGTGTACACATTCACAAAATATTACTAAATATGTTAATGTTGTTTACTTATAACACCTACCCTAATGGTGCATATATCTATATATTTATCTACCTTTAATATTTTTTATTCTAAGAATGGGTTTAATACTACAACACTCATTGATACCAGGCCAATTATATGCATTCAACCTAATCTGTATTTTTAATTCCTCTGCGTCCAAATCACGGGTAGTAATCCTACCTTGTTGATCCTTAATAATTTGTGATGCACCAAAAAATCTAAAATGATGATTGGTATTCTGTGTAATGTGTCTTGCCAACGCATTGGTGCACTTAGATTTTTTGATGTCACTCAGGTGCTCCCTAATTCTATCTCTCATACGTCTGCTCATCTTACCTACATAAAACGCATCACATAGCTGACATAAAGCTATATACACCACATTGGTTGAGTAACAATTAAAATGACTCCCTATTTTAATATTACAATGGTTAACCATAACCTTCTTACCAGTAGTGTAAATATATGGGCACATAGAGCACCTACCACACTTAAAATTACCCAATTTCTTATTAATAGCTCCTTCATTTTTGTTAGTAGCCATCTCAAATAATTTTTTGAATGATAAGTCCTTTTTAAAAATATATGTGATATTACCCTGAAATATTCTTCCTAGATTATTGTCCATGACCATTGACCAATTTATATTGTTTATATATTTAACACTTTGGTTGGTTATTTCATATAATGAATGTAGCTTAGCTGATTTTGCATAATAGGTCATTTCATACATAGTAATACATAATTTTACATATAATTTTTATATTAGAGATATTACGTATATGCAATCCTACACAATGAACCTGGTTTAGTATATTAATATATTTTATTTTATGTTCGACATATGCTTAATTTTAATTTTAATTTGAACATACATATGGTACAATATAATGGTTTTATGTTGTGCCATTGGATTGTTTATATTGTTCAGAGTGACTAAGTTAACCTTTAATGGGATTTATATTTAAATATTGAATTAATTGATTTTCATTTTATGTTATATATACACATTATATATAGGTTATGTGTTTTTAAATCGAGGGCATTTACAAAGGATTTAATTGAATTAATTGAATTTTTGATGTGGTGATTGTTTAATGGTATATAAGATGAGTGTATTTTGCAGTTTATGTTATCTGATGAAGTCCGGGACGCGGACGAAACCTAGGTTATACTTGCAATAAACGGTGTGAACAGTACGGAGTTTGTTTGTCGAAGTATTTTCATCTGCAAGGATTTTATGCTGCTCCAGTTTGTTGTCATAGTGACATCCACGTTAATTATATCAGTTTTTGCGAGTGACTGCCAGAATTCCACTACCTGGGTAGTGTATGCTCTACCTCCATCGGAGATTGTTGGGGTATTGGTTTTTGTTATATTACTAGTTTATGGCAAGAGCTTTAGCCAGTAACCTGAATCCCAGGGGTGACAGGTGCAGACTATCTCTGGCAAAGCATCGTGGTTTGTCGATCATGTCGTCCCAGGCAGACAGATACTGGATCCCCTTTGAATGACACCAGAAGCTTAGCCAATTGTTGAAGTCAATCATTTTGTCATTATACTGTGGTATCATTATGGGCGAAGGAAGGATGCTACTCAGGGCTAGGGTCATACCTGCCTGGGCCACATGATCCGAGAGCTCTTCTATGTCTCTTTTCATGTAGTCCAGGAAGGTACATCTTAAGTTATTCACTCCAACATGGACAATGACATAGTTTTATTTGTACTTATTGTGGAGTGACTTGAGTGCATGCGTTATGTGGTGGATCCTGGCACCCGACAGGCAGCTGACTGTAATTTTCTCATTGTTCAGCCTTGTGAGTAGGACATCAGTGTGCCTGACTATAGAGTCACCTATAATGGCCTGCAAACTAAATTGCTTAATTCATAGTACTGTCCAAGGCTTTTTCCAAGCCAATATCAGTCACATAATGCTCTCTGCTCCTCCTACTTCAGGTAATAAAGGTATAAGGATCACATCAGTCACCCTACTAGACAGGAGTCCAGGGAAGTAAATAGTGTGGGAAGAAATAGCCGGGGAATTGTTATGGCTAGGCTTGTATTGGCCCTAGGGCCGATAGCCTAGTACCAACCTATGAACCTATAAGACAGCCCACTCCATGGGCAGATACTGTGTGTGGGCTTCACAGATATTTCAAAGCAATACCAGTAAAAAGTGTTCACCAGCATTGTTGATTCTTAAATAAAGCTGCATTAATAAATATACAGTACGGTTGCATTTCATGCATGTGTGTTCTACAGTCACTGCAGTCAATTATAACACTACAATAGTTCTAGAATGAAAGAAGAATCTCCTGTTAACTTGTATAGCTCAGCTTCTAGTATGGTTCCTGGTTATCTCTAGGCCAGTATCAGTCAGTCAGTCATCAGCAGTGACTCACTAGCTCAGTCTGTTAACTGCCTTATACCCAGTACATTTTTTCCCCAGATAGTCCTGGGTTGAAATCCAGTGGTGTGTAGCACTAAAATTCCAGTATCAGTCACGTAATGCTCACATTTTCCCTCTCTCTATAGAAACAAAAAGTATATGGCTGAGGTAGCCCATATTATGAGCATATACTGTGTTTAGATTTCATAGAATTTTAATATCAATAGCAAGAAAGTGTTCACCAGCATTGTTGACTCATAAATAAATCTGTTTATTTGCAGTATGGCTGCATTCCTTGCATGTCTGTACTAAGTTGCTGCAGTCAATTATTACATTATTTGCAGATGTCCCCTGCAGTCACAGCTATTGGGTTCTATCCCCATGCCTCCCAACTAAGTCATGACGGCTGTCTAGTTTATGTACTGTACACAAACATGCCTCTCAAGTGTCATGATTTCTTGTAATGTAATTTAAACTGTCTAATTTGTCACAGGATTACCAGCGAAAGACTACCTGGAATGCAATGTATTACCATATCTGCTTACAGAACATCTTGGTAGTTATATAAGTCCACATTATGTGAAACTGTTCTCTGTAGTTGTGTACCTGCATTTGTCATTGCTTGGCCCATACTGACCCATGCTAACAGCTTGAGAGGTATGTACATGCTACATCAGCTATAGGAGAATCATAGTCACTGTACCAAAACTGACACGAAACACCTGTAAAGTATCTATTATCAGTGTTTTCAGGGATATAATCTACAATGCCACTAATGGAATGTTTTTCTCACTTTCCCCAACCCTTATCTTCATTTATTTATTATTGTTATTTATTATTATGATTTAATATTAACATACATTGTTAAAGTAACTATATTTTTGCAAATTGTGATGTTATATTGCTATGTGTTATTAGGATTCACTATTAACATACTTTGTTAAGCTAACTATTTTGTTGCCCTTATGGTTTACTTCTTACTGGCATGCTGTTACCATACTGACTGTTATGTTATTTACTGTCATGTTACACATACTATACATTAATATGTATTTGTATGAACTAAAATGATGCTCCATTTTGTTAATACTAACAATGATTTGGTTATTACTAGCTTTAACCTATTGCTATACCTTTATAACCACACAAGCAAGGTAGGCCAGTTATGGCTGATCCCCCTACCTTGCCTCAACCAGCCATGGCAATGGATCCCAGCACATCTGGGACCCAGACCAGTGGTGCCCCCCTACTGCACCTGCACTACCTGCTGTATCAGGTAGTACTGCCCCACGAGATGGGACCAAGCCCCATTCTGGGATCGGTGGTGGAGGGGGTATCGTCACCCATGATGTGCTGTCAGTCTTGGTGCACAGGATAGTCTACCATGGGTTTGACCACCACCTGTGCTGGATTGAGGGCATGCTGGCCAACCTGGTGGGGCAGCCTCACCCTGGTACCCAGCCTCCAACACTGCCACCCTTGGGTCAGTGTAGGAGCAGTGTTGACAGTCCCATGGGTGGGATGCGAGTCATGCTGCTGCTGTCTGGAGGCACAAGAGACTTAGATTCCAAAAAACAGCCTCCTTCTCCAAGGTGTTCACTCCCCTCATATGTTACACACCACCCCTGCCTGCTGTCTTGTCTGTCTTGTCTGAATGGAAATGCTTCCTCACCTACCCAACTTACCTCCCCAACAGGTACCTATCTCCCTTCCCCAACATTCCACTCACAACTTAAAAAAAAATTGGGATCCTGTCTCCAAAAAAATATTGCCCCATACATAGCTATCCATTTCGCCCACATGTTCACTGGACACAAATTATCTGATCCAATTGGCTTGATAACACAGTTATGTTGTCCTCAACCCTCTCCCTGTGGGTGAGAGGTCATATCCATGTACATATTCTGTTAAAGTGCACAGTTGTTGCTGCACAAGAAATGGATAGCTATGGTTCTTTTGTACACCTTTCCTGCACAGCCCTACCTGCCTTCCACTACATTTTTTCCCCTGCATGCACGCCATTTCACTACTTTCCTAGCTCCCCATTTTTCTTTTCTTTATATTTTTTAGCGAGATGCGTGCAGCTCACAGTGTCACTCTGCTTTGCTAAGCTCAGCTAAATACAGCTATATTGATTACGTGTCCGTAAAATTCTATTACACATTTACAAAATAATCACCTGTTCCAAACCCAAATCCATTGCACCTGCAGACTAATGCATTAACCTGCCACAGCACACAATTCTAAATTAAAATTTTTAAAAAAAAAAAGCATAGCAATTGCCAGTTACAGTCATTAAGCACATTTCAGCATAGTTGTGCCACGCACCATGCCATGCAAACTTGAATAAAACTTAATGGAAAACATGGTAGTGTTCTTAAGAATCTGGTGCAATAGTACACCACTACAAAACCAAAGACATAATAATGGATAAAAGTGAGGCCTCTGATAGCTGGTGAATGTTCCTTTTTATCAGCAACATGTAGAAATTCACCTGCTAGGGCATTAATGGAAAAATACATGTGCGACTGGGAACCTGATGCAGAAATACATCCATATAAAGCCTTGCACATACTGATGGATATAGAATATGATTGTCACAGCTTGTAGGTATGCACATATGTCCTGCACATACACCAGCTGCAGCAGTAGCTCAGTCTGTAATGCTCATCAACAGTGCATTTTTGCCAAACATAGTCCTGGGTTCAAATCCTGTGGTGTATTACACTGAATTTTCAGTATTGTGAAGCCAGCAATTAATTACAGAGTCATGAACTCTCATCCACACAATACATTTCAAATGAATTGACTATTTTTAACTACTGGAAGTCACAGGCCTGCAGGTAGGAACACATTTCACATATCCCTATAGCAAATGTGAATGTGCATAAGTTGTCACATCATGCAGTGATATGCATTCACAGAGAATATCAGCTCAGGGACTGTGAATGAGGGCCACTAATATCAGAGTGCACCATACAATCCACATTTGAAGTCTCTGCTCTGGCAGATGACATATCCACATATATATATATATATATACACACACACCCCATTTTGATCAAGGACACACCAAACATGTTGCCTACAACTCTGTTAGTGATACTGTTGCCTGACATACTTACCTTAAAAACATGCCTTCATTGGAGTGTAAAAGGTACTTTCACCCTGGGCCTGGATATAGAAGAAGGCTGACACAGCTCACACAGTTACACCTACAGCTTGTTGTCCTCCAAAGTCTTCACACCTTATGCCTATGTTTATTACCTGCAGCAGTAGCTGCAGCCTGTAGCACATCCATCTCTATGTAAAGGTGTCTGCTGCAGACCTACCCTCTCTGACGATGTAGTCTCCTCACCCCAGTAATGTCCAGAACAACATATTAAAAAGGGGCACTAATCTACATGAAGCCCTTACATGTTGTACAGTGGTTGCATGTCATTGGCTAATGATAGTGCAAATCAGCTGTGTTGGGTGCAATTAGCATTTCAGAACCACAGATTGGTATAGAGGTAATCACCTGCTGCTGGGAACCATGTTTAAAAGGCAAGCAACTGGCTATGGGGAACCATTCTGTATGAGACCTTCCTCACACAGATCACGCCATTGTGACAACTATACTATCACCACATATTAGCAGAGGAGTACTGCACTCCATTAGGTATGTAAATGTTTTTGTGTATAACAGGTTGCAGATGGGTGAATAGACTTAGGGGGAATAGTGATTACAGCATTAAGCCTGTCTTAGACCTGTGATAATGACATGTCAGTGACCTCCTGCTGTCTTACACCTACACAGGACGTACAAAACTTCAAGCATATATTGTCTTTTGTCATTGTGGCACACTGGTCTTTTTGAACTGTCCCTTTATAGTGGTTGTAATAGTAGACTGCCCTTCATGTGGCATTGTTTGTATGACATATTATTAAGGGATTGCCCATAGGGGATACAGCAAAGGAGACCTGAGTGTTGAGTGCATGATAATGCAGCAGTAGCTGTCATGGCACATATCAGAATACCTGACTATTGCTCCTATCTCAGTTGTATCCACACATTTTGTTTGTTTCCACACTGAGAAATATGAAATGTGTGAGCAAGCAGTTGTTAGTGTCTGCCATTTTAGCCTTGCTGTATCTGTACATAGTGCACGTCCACATATGTGATCCTGTAATGTGTTCCCCTTTTGTTGTCTTTCAGGAATTATGTAATGTAGATGCCATGCATCCTTCTCGGATGTGGAGAATGAAATTATACTGCAAGCACTAAAGCAACATCGTCACATCCTACTATCCAGGGGGAGACAAAGCAGGTAACAGTTGGCTGTATTGTGGGCAGACCTTGTCCATGATGTGAATGGCACAGGCTAGCAAGGCAGTATATATGAGCAGGTACGACATTGGGCAACCAACATGATAAATGCTGCACATGGTAACCTAAACATATGTAGGGCAGCAGAAAGGCAGCAGATATAGCCAGGGATCATGCTGTCAATGATGGAGGGATGGCAGTGAAATAATCACTCTTGGCCAGTAAGGAATTCCTGGTGTACCTATGCACATACATCAGCTCCCAGGCATCTGTCACACCATGGAGGTGGGTGCCACCATTTCCACAGCTAAGGAAAGTGCAAGTAAGCTTACTGCTATGTAGCAGTCAGTGTGTTAGGCTGTAGATACTTTTATGTGGGTGTCAGGTCTTTGTTCTTCGGGGGGGGGGTAACCTCAGTTATACACTCATACTCAGATTGTGACCAATATAACAAGTAACACAATAGCTATTGTAAATGTGAAATATATGGATGTATTACCTTGTTGTCCTGCAACATGCAGTGGTACTGACATTACCCCACCCTCAACTTTTCACAGGTCCCATCAGGTATGGCCCAAGGCAGTGGTCCTGTTCCTGGTAAGCATGACAATTGTTTTTTTAAGGAACAATCATATTCTAGTACGGTGATGGGCCAGAATAATGCCCTATGTAAACTTAACTATGTATGTAAACCGTGTAGGAAGTTTTTAAATTCCAATCTTTAACAGGTGCCTAAGGTTTCTGGAAGGGTAGTCACAGAGTGTAGTTCAACAAACCGATACAACTTGGCAGCTACAGTTAAGAGCATATAAGGCACCTGGTCTAAACGAGGCAAGGAATCTAAAATGCCTTTTAAAATACAACAAGTTGAATGTCAACACATTAGGCAGTGAAATGTGTATTTCCATATATTTGTTAAGAGAATTGTACTGGGTTTTTATGTGTTTTTTTTTTTTAAGCATAGTGTCATACTGATTAATTAAAAGGTAAATATTACTGGTCATGTTTTACTTTATTTACTTCAAGTGATTCTTATAAAGGTCCTGAGCTGAATTTATTTGTTGCAAGGAAGTGTTTTGGGGATGAAAGTGGAGAAGAAAGTTATTTGATCACTAATCCAGATGTGGGTTTTCATTGTTATGAGTCTTGGGGCTTTTCATACAAAATAGTGCAGATATTAATGTACTGCTTTTTTCTTTTTTATTGCAGGTGACCGTGGGGGTTGGTATCTGTCCCCTTCACAACCTGATGTCAGTGTCTCTTCAGACTCTGATGATAATGGTGGCCACAGTGAGGTACAAATGGGAGTGTCAGGGGCTGAATCTGTCCCAGAGGTAGACATCCCTCTTCTGCTCCCATTGTCATTGCACACAGTCTATATCCCATTCAGACCCCATCCCTGGAGGCCACAGATATTGGGTAGTCAGAGGATGGGGACATTGAATTGGAAAGTGTGGTAACTATGGCTCTAGTTAGTGTAGACATTGGCCATGGCCAGAAAGCTGGTGAGATCCCACACAAGCAGACTGACAGGCGTGCTTGTAGGATGCCTGCTGTCCATCCACCACCTGTTGCAGGTGTTGTATCATGGGTCACTCGGCGCATGATTTGGGCCATCATGGAGGAACAGGCACATTCTGAATGGAACACTAGACATATGCTAAGGATTATGGATGCAGAACAGTCTGACATCTGTGACTGCCTCCACTGCATGGGGGACACCCTGGATCAGTTCACTGATGCATTGGACAGACAGTGGGCTGAGAATGTGTCTGTCTTGAACCACACGTTTTCTGTGCTGGAACATGTGGTTGGAGTTGAGTGTTAGACCTGTTGTACGTAGGTCAGCAACCCCACCTCCTGAGAGTCCATGTTGCCATGCAAACTCACAGTCCCGTAGTGGCATTACATCCAACACTACAGAGGGAAGTGTGCTGTCCACACCAATATATGTCAGGCCATGGGCTTGTGGTCTTGGGCAGTCCTGTGGAGGGCATGGTTTCAGCAGACATTAGTCACCTTCAGGTAGTAGCCCAGCATATAACCTTGGGCATGGAGGTGCCAGTGCAACTCCTGGCAGAGCTAGTTCCTGGAACGGAGACAGTGAACTGTCAACTCTACCATGTATGGTTCAAAACTGTCCAACACACACACGTGTAGGGCTAGCAGTGAGCTTGACTGTGTATACACACACACTTGCACACCATTGTCAAATGCAGGTCACTAACAGACACACACGACACCTGGCCATGGTCCATCTTACATGCTCCCCTCCTGACTCATATACATGCTGTCTACCATTTGGGCCAGCCTAGGCCTCTTGCACCCCACACAACACCCTATGCAAGTGATGATACCTGTGTCACATCCCTGTCATCCTTGCCATCAATGCAGGGAAATGAAGCTATGTGTATGTTGCATAGGGTGACTATATTAGTTAACATGTACTTGTGTAATGCAGTGTTGGTTCACCATGCCACTTGTAGTGGTTACCGACACATACTGTATGCTGACATTTGTCATGCGTACACTACATACATTTGTGTACCTTATGTTGTATGATGTTTTATTGGCTGTATAGCATAGTAGATGGATGACTCACTGTAAGGGCATTAACCTAGTATGTGATGTTAGTACTACATGCTTGTGGGAGAGATTTGTCTAGCAGACTGAAACACACCCTTGGAACAGAACCCTACCTATTGGCAGACACAGCACCTCAGTACACCTCAGCACATGCCATCTGTCTGATTGGCTGTGTGACCATCATCTCAACACAGGGCGTCTGCCTGTGTCCCTCTTGGACTGGAGTAATATGTGCTGATCCTGTAACTATGGGCATGACAATGTCTACGATCATGAGGTCTGTATGGCCATTATTCTAGTTCAGTTCAAACATCCTATGGTTCCATAACATGATGCACTGTACAATGATCTAACCGGTTCACACACAAACATAGCTACATTGAGGCTAGGACCACTTCCAATCACTGCATGCAGGACATGTCAAAGCACACACTTATTGCAAGTTGGCTGTATGTAGATATGAACACTTACCTATGTAATGGGACATACAACAGATCACAGCACATGTTGCATGCAACACACCTCATGTCTGTTAGTATTATCAGTTTAGGTCATATTAGGCTTGATGACATAAGCAGGCTTTGTTGTGGTCAGTCCTTTGGGGAGCCACATCACCTGCTACAAATAAAACACTGCAAAACCCCACTTATGTTTAGGTTACCAAGGTTATGCCATGTGGATATATACACATGCACCAAGTGGGCTGGAGTGTAATAAGAATTCCTACCAATCTAGTCTTACACACTACAGATCACAGTACTTATTGCATACACCACGGCTTACGTCTGATACTACACTGTCAGCTGATAGTCTTAAGGTGGCTAACATCCTCAGACCTGGCAATCTGGAAGCCAGCAGCAAGTTACAGGCCCAAAATTGTGTATAATTGAAGGTGGATAGTCTGTGAGATCACATCTGTTGTTTTTCATGGGAATACACACACACACACACACACACACACACACACACACACACACACACACGCACACACACATACACATACACACACACACACACACACACACACACACACACACACACACACACACACACACACACACACACACACACACACATATACATATGTACCAAGCTGGCTGGACTGAGATTAGAATCCCTGCCTATCTAGTCTTATACACTATAGATCCCAGTATTTATCACATGCACCACAGCTTACATCTGGCAATACACTCTCAGATGGTAGTCTTAAGGTGGCTGACATCATCAAGCCTTGTAGAAGAGGCAGTTTGGAAGGTAGCATCAAGTTATATTCTCAAAAAGTGCATAACAATTGCAGAGGAATATACACACACACACACACACACACACACACACACACACACACACACACACACACACACCAAATGGGCTGGAGGGAGATTAGAACCCCTACTTTTCTAGTCTTATACACTATAGATCACAGTACTTATCGTATGCACTGCAGCTAATGTCTGGCACTATATTGTCAGCTGGTAATCTTAAGGTGGCTGACATCATTAGGCCTCAAAGAAGAGGGCAGTTTGGAAGCCAGCAGCAAGTTACAGGACCCACACACACACACACACCCATGCAAGCACACACACACACACACACACACACACACACACACACACACACACGCATGCACACACACACACACACACACACACACACACACACACACACACACACACACACACACACACACACACACACACACAAGCACTCAAGTTGGCAGGAATGAGATTACAGTCCCTACCTATCTAGTCTTATACACTATAGATCACAGTACTTATCGCATGCACCACAGATTAAGTTTGTTGTATATGTGATTGCAGGCACAGAACTTGTGCATTACAAAAACTAGGATTGTGTTGAGCAGCGTCTGTGGCCTGCAGATGACATTGCTTTGTACTGTTATCTGCATCTAGTATCCTAGCAGTGGGATAACTGTTTTTATTCTAACTATGTATGTACAGTTACCAGTATGGCCATATGTGGCCACTTGCAGTTACATAGACAAACCTGTGGGCAGGGACAATGTGCCCTGTCCATACATGCATTGACAACATTATACATTACACCACCTGCTCACCTGTGTCTATGTGTTGACATCCAGCAGGCACAGGGGTCTGTAGGTAAGTAGATTATGTACTGTTGCACTCTTAGTTTGGATCCTTTGAGCAACAGTTTGGCTATGTGATAGTGCAGATTTACTTACCATTATTGGGTATGTCGGACAATACAGGCATCCACAACATATTTCTGTATATAACAGGGATGTATATATAAATTTAGCTGTGTGTGTGCGTGTATGCTATGTGTAGAACTGAGCATGTGTTGTACCTTTAAGGAGCATTTCCGGATGTAGGCAAGTGCATATAACTAGTGAGCACATGCAGGCAGCAGTGCCATGCTGAGAGAACAGCCATAATGTTAACATGTATGAGTGTGGTAGTCAGTCTGTTTATATGTTTATTTAAGTTTAAGTTGCAAAGCCTCATTCCTGATGTGTTTGTGTGTAATAAAGCTGCTTGAACTGAACCCACAACTGTCCGTCTGTTTTATCCTGACCAGATGAGTGACACTATATATGTGTGCTATGTAGATATATGGGGCGAGTGTATGTACCATTTTTATATATATAGCTATATATATTGGTATATATCTATTTGACACTATGTAGTGATAAATATACTTACTATGCATGTGACAGAGAGATAGTGATAGACGGATATGTATATGTATATGTCTGTATGTATAGATATTTATACATAACAGGTCATTTTGATGAAGTGGCAACTGAACTGTGCTCATTTTAACTAATTGTCTGGCATGCCCAACGGGACTGTCAGTACTTATAAAGTGACTGCAGGTCACACATACATGTACTCCAGTCGGGGATTTTGTATGACAGACATTAACATCCACCCCTTTTTCTGCAGTGCTGCTGCAGTTCACTCAAAATGTCCACGGCATTCCCCAGCTGTGTGCTGTACTTAATATGTAAAATCCACGAAGACTCAGCTCTCAAAAAGTACTTTATTGCAACAGTTACACAGGTTACCACCACTACTGACCTAGGTTTCGTCCGAATGACTTCATCAGAGTGTGATGGGATACATATATATACACACCCCACATAATTAATTAAAACCAATTAATCAATTACCCAATTACATAACCCACAGACACACAAATTCAAAAAATTACAAAAAATTACAAAAATTTAATCAACATTTATCTAAAAAAAATAATAAAATGGAGTATGATAGTGTATGTATTGAGAATAAAAATAAGAAATGGAAAATGAAAACGTGATTAAAATGAATATACCAATGGATACAAAATAATATATGTATCTTCAGATGAAACAAATATGATCATATACTGTAAACTCAGTATATATAACTAAGTGTATACATTGAACATCCAAAAAATCTTATATTGTGATGTATGAAAAATAAAAATAAAAATAAGAATAAAAACCATGTATGCAAAATGTTGCTAGCTTATAAAATCCATATACATAACATAAAATTAGCGTCAACCTGTCAATTGTCTAAGTTTTAATAGGGGTTTTAAAGATATAGACTCATTCAGCCCCGGGTAGTGGTAAGCATTTAATCTAAGTTGCCATTTCAATTCACAAGCATCAAGATGGCAATCAATAACTTTACCCTGTTTGTCCTTAACTAGTTGCTGAATAACAAAAAACTTAAAAACATGGCTATTGTTGGCCAAAATGTGCCTAGCTAATGCATTTGTGTCCTTCTGGTGTCTTATGTCCAACAGGTGTTCGTTAATTCTCTCCCTAAACCGTCTGCACGTTTTGCCCACATAAAATGCCGTACACGACTGGCATTTGGCAACGTAAACCACATTTTTGGAGTAGCAATCAAAATGCCCCTTAATCTCTATATGTTTATGGTTGATGAAACAATCCTTCCCTGTAATTAATATATGCTTACAAGTCAGGCATCTCCCACATTTAAAATTGCCCAAATTCTTAAAGGGATTAATGTCTGACCTAGCACAATATTCAAAAATATCTTTCCTGGTTTTATCTCTCCTAAATATAAACTTGAGTTTACGCTTAGCTAGTTCTGAAAATTCATTTAGCCTAGTAAAAGCTGCCCAAGTCTTCTCAATCAGCTTGATGATGTACACAGTGTCAGCATTGTAGGTCAAGACGTACAAGAAATGTTCTTTAAATTTCATATTGTTCATTCCAAAATCACCTGTACCAATGAAAAGGTCTTTGTTGTTTTTCAAAATAGGTACATAAAAACCCCCTTCCCTTTTAGATTGAACCTCATTTCTTATCTCATCACATAAAAGTTTAGGGTAACCCCTGTTCAAAAATAGTTGGGTCATAAAGTTTAATTCTATCTGGAAGTCCTCCTCCTCGCTGACCATATGGGCAGCTCTGACCATTTGCCCCTTTACAATGGCTTTCTTTTGATGGTCAGGATGCCAGCTGTCAAAATGTAGGTACGAATTCGAGAAGGTGGGCTTCCTATAAATATTGGACACCAAATGTTGCCATGCTGTATCAAAAGTTAACTTAATATCCAAATATGAAATGCACTCATTGTTAACCTCATGAGTAAATTTCAAAAACCAAATTGTTTGATTTAAATATGCAATGAATGCTTCCAGTATAAGACTCTCTCCTTGCCAAATGATAAATATATCATCCAAATATCTAGTATAAAACTTGATATATGGGCAGTATTCACTGTTGAACACATACTTAGACTCCCAATACGCCATTACATAATTGGCGTAAATGGGGGCGCATGCCGCCCCCATAGCAACACCAATGGACTGTCGAAAAAGATGTTCCTTGAAAAATAAAAAAATTGTTATGTAATACTAATTCCATAAGTCTAACGTAGGTGTTAATGTGCTCCTGATCATAAATACCTGTGGCATATAATTGTTCCTCAAGCCACTCTAACCCTATATCATGTGGAATGCATGTAAAAAGATTGATGACATCGATGGTTACAAAACACACTGTACCTTGCATTTCAAGTTTTTTGATTTTATCCAAAAATTGCCACGAATCTTTTGTAATCTGAGGAAAACACTGTAGACCCTGTTTTAACTTGTTGTCTAAAAATTGACCTATGAAAGAAGTTTTGCTTCTTTTCCCGTCCACAATAGCCCTAAACTGAACATTGTTGAGGCCTTTGTGGATCTTGGGGATACCAAAGATCCCACTAACAACTGGTACATTGTTAAACATAAACTTGTGTTCATTCTCATCAATTTCACTTTGAAAAAGCATGTCATCTAAGGTCAAATCAATCTTTTTATAGGCTATGTTAATTTAGTTCCAACCAACCTCCGTATAATTGTCATCCATTAGCATGCCAAGCATCACATTAACATAGTCACTTTTGTCCACAATAACAACACCGCTACCTTTATCAGGTTTCATAATGCGTATAGTCTGAGTATTCCTTAATTGATCAAAAATTATACATTCATCCTTGTTCATATTGTTCGAATATGCAAGCTTACTATTATCTAAAACATGCCTGATATCCTGCTCACATATATTCTGAAATATTTCAGTGATTTTATTGTAAGGTGGATTAAATATACTATACCTATGTAAACTAGCTCCAGTAAAGTCGCCCTCAGTGTTCTTATCGTTACCAAAAAATATGGCTAAATTCAACTTCCGTATGAACATTCTAAGATCGATAAGCACATCAGCAACCTTAGCTCTCCTACAAGGCAGAAAATTAAACCCTTTAGACATAAATTCAGCATGTGTATTATCCAGGTGGACGCTAGAATAATTAAATATTTTAAAATCATTAACCTTATTGTGTAGTATAATAGGGTTAGATAATACTCCATTACTAACATCACATGTTTCTTTAATATAAATATTCACATCTATCTCATCCTCACCACAGTTAGGTGTAGTGGAATAACAATAATCTTCCATGATGTTCCCCAAAATACTTTGTCCTAAACCATTGTTATGATCATGAATAGATTTAGATGAAATATCATCAACTGTCGCTGTATATATGTTGGATGTAGAATTATCAGTATATGAATATACACTCAATTCCATTAAATCTCCAAACTCGTCCCTACATCCAACTAAATCAACATTAGATACAACATCATTAGGAAAAACATTTTCACATGTAGACACATTCAATACATTGCACTTATCATTGTAGCAAGCTGCACAGTACTCGTTGGCACTGTTGCTACATTCTAAAATTGAACCTTGATGGTCCAACAAAAAAGTTAAATGACTGTGCTCACTGTTACCAGTGTCATTGTGAATTAAGTTCAAATAAGCGTTGTTGTCACTCCAAACCTCCGTAACTGTGCTGAAAGACTCTGCCTCGCTATCGCCATATGAACCTATGTTCCACCCTGATAACCCAGTAACATCATGTAAGTCAATGCAAATGTCTTTATCGGTTTCCGCGTTAAACAAACACAATTCCACCCCATTAGTGGATGAATTCACTGAAAAACTTCGAACATGCTGTTTGACTTCAAAAAAACTCTTAGTCTTTAAACAGACTACACATTCAATGTCGCAACAAGTAGCTTGATGTAGCTGGTAAACTTTTTTATTTACCTTCTTAGATCCCTGGTCCAATTCCGTTCTTGATCCGATCTCTGAGGGGGTACTTTTGGTCTTGCTCCTCCCTGATATTCCCCATGGTCATCCCATCCTGATTTTAGACGCTTCAGCCTCTCTGAATGTCATGGAATCTCTTCTAAAGGGTCACTCTCGCGAAACCCTGAAGAATTTGAGCTCTGCCTGACTTCCGGTGGGGTTACGTCATCTAAAGTCACTCGTTGTTTTGATGAGCTACTGGAGTGTGTGTTTTTAACTCTTTCGTTATCGTCATAGGGATACACATTGCCGTTTTTGTATGATCTGGAATCTCTATTTATTTTATCCAACTTCTTGTTGTATATACTATCACAGCATTTGTTGACATCCTGTACAATGTTCGAATAATTAGTGTAGTACTGATCAAAGACCAAATCTTGAACAATAATAGAATTAAGTGTATCTAATTCCTTAACAAGCTTCTCAATTTTAATGTTGTTGTGTTTTACCATCAACTCCATAATGTGAACCCCAGTGGAATTAAACAATAGATGCAGCTCTTTAACCATTTCTTTATTGTATTCACACCCATTCGGGTATCTCCATAGGCGTAAACCCTTCGGTACTTGGCCTAATTCTATATTCCTATTAAGATAACTTACTTCAAGCTGTGTCTTTTTGACTTTAAATAATAGTCTCTCAAAATCTTTAAGTAACACAGTCATGGGTTTATGTTGAAAACTGCAATTAGATGATATAGGTTCACTGTTGTCTTTAAAATTAAAACAATTAGTGGCCCAACTTGCCTGACCTTTGCCAATATTAGAACCATCAGTCCTATGTGGTCTAGGATCACCACTGTGTCCCTGACTAAAGCTGTTAATGTCACTCTGAACATTAGTCACAGATGAAGGAAGTGCTGGGGTTGCTTGAGTTAATGGTAAACCCAAACTGCTTCCATTAGAAAAAATGTCAGGACCACAATCCAGTTTAGGTTCACTTAGTTTCTGAATCAACACAGTATGCTCACGTAGTTGTTCCTGGATCTGTTGCAAAAGCACCTTGATGTCATCTGGGGAGCTGTTGTCCTCCATAATAACAAGACAAACCACGAACCAGACAACGTAAACCAGTAAAATCCACGAAGACTCAGCTCTCAAAAAGTACTTTATTGCAACAGTTACACAGGTTACCACCACTACTGACCTAGGTTTCGTCCAAATGACTTCATCAGAGTGTGATGGGATACATATATATACACACACCCCACATAATTAATTAAAACCAATTAATCAATTACCCAATTACATAACCCACAGACACACAAATTCAAAAAATTACAAAAAATTACAAAAATTTAATCAACATTTATCTAAAAAAATAATAAAATGGAGTATGATAGTGTATGTATTGAGAATAAAAATAAGAAATGGAAAATGAAAACGTGATTAAAATGAATATACCAATGGATACAAAATTATAATATGTGACTAAGGTTGGTAATGTTACACCACCAACCGACTAACAGTCTGCATACCTCTCAACTGTCCTGATTTTAACAGACTGTCCAGAGTTTTGCCTCATATGTTTGGTCTCTTCCTCATACATTTGTGGTTCTCTGGTGAATTATTGAATACTGATGTCACTACATTATATTAAATACAGACAAACATTTGTGTTTCAGACTTTATATCCTTCAGAAAATATGCAATGATGCAACATCTTTAATTTCAGCAACTTTCTAGGTTTATGGGAACAATATTTAAAATCTGTCCCTATGTTTGGGCCTTTGTCACCCCCCCCCCCCCACAATCTTTCTGGCTTCGTCAAGATCTCTTGCACTAAGAGGTTGAGAGGTATGACAGTCTGTGAAAACACCAACATAGTACTACCTCACATGCAAAATATGTGAGCAATTCCACATTAGATCCATCAACACCATCACCCATGCTAGTTTCCCTAGTTCACTGAGCCACACAGGTCGCCAAACATAGAGGAGTCATTTATCACACAATCAACAGCATAAATATGTACATCATTTTCCTGCGTGAAGAGGGACATACAATGTGTGAGTGATATCTATGTTACAGCCCTGAGATTGCCTGGTCCACTGATATACCATAGCTGATTTTCTGTTAAAGCAGTTATATGGGTAGACAGTTGTTCACATATCATGTGTGGCCACTGTTTAACATCTCCTTTGTCTGATGTCATGAATATTCCAACCATCAGACCTAGTGAATATTACAGTACACATACTATTGGACTGGGTATCTGTAGACCCATGTGGGTGTTACATCTGTCCAAACAGCCCACTATATTTCCTTGCATAACATCAGCAGATCCATACATACAGTACCATATCATAGTAATCCTTGCAATTAGTGTGTAGCTTAGAGACTTACATTGTGAATGCAGCAATTGACAGACATGTAGTTCAGGGCTGACTCTGTGTGATGCAAGCAGTACACAGCCAATACATAGATAGGAACAGGTTATATGGGTTGCCTGGCATCAGCTATTTTAATATATGTATGCAAGTAGGAATAAGGTGTCAGTCCCTAGGGCCCTAAATTGTCAGTGAATGTGCTATGCATTGTCTTGTCACCAATGCCTGGGCATACTGAGCATGCCTACATCTGCCTACAGAGACACCATCAGGGAGATCCTCCTCCAGGTCCTCCTGTGAGTGTGACTGTGGTGACCTAGGCACTGGTGGGGGGCTGTGTATCCCTTCCCTTTGCTGATCTTGCTGCAGCTGTTTCCACAGGATCATATTGTGTAGTATGGCACATACTGTGAATATATGTTCAAATGTGGCTGGAGAGTACTGCAGGGCTCCACCAGATATATCGAGGCACTAGAACCGTGACTTCAGCAGCCCAAACATATACTCTATGATGTTCCTAGTTTGTGTGTGTGCCTCATTATGGCATTCTTCTGTGGTTGTCTGTGCATTTCTGATGGGTGTCATCATCCACGGTTCCAGTGTGTAGCTAGCATCCCCCATTAAATGGCCATGTGGGATGTCCACCCTAGCAAACAGCTGGTACAGCTGTGATGTGTGCCAGATATGGGAGATGTGATAACAACCAGGGCAGCCAGCTCACACATTCATGATAATGCCCTGGGCATTGCACATGACCTCCCATTTGATGGAGTGGTACCCCTTGTGGTTGATGTAGATTCTACCCTCCTCACCAGGTGGTGCCTTGATGTGTACATGAGTGCAATCTATGGCACCCAGTACCTCATGACAGTGTGCTACATGGTAGAAGTGTTGCATATTGCTGTCCCTCGTCTCAGGGGTGAGGGGAAAATAAATGGGCTCACTGGCAAGTGGTATCACGGCATCCAGGAACTGGTAGAGTAACCTGGATGCTGATGCCTCTGAGACTCCCATCATGTCCCAAGTTGGTCTTTGGAAGGTACCTGTGGCTATTATCCTAAGTGCTACACATAACTTTGCTTCCATTGGGATGGGTTCCTCTCTGTTGGCTCTGGGTCTGAGTTGAAGGCGACAGAGCTCAGTGAGTTCTTGTAGTATGTCCCTGTCCACCCTGTAGTGCTCTACAATCACCAGCTCATGTAGCTCCTGGAAGGTTACCCTGGGTTTGAACATGCTTCTCCTTCACTGGCCTAGGCTTATTGTCAGCAGCAGTAATACTGACTTCAGCATCTAGCACATGCAGATGTAGCAGACCTGCAGCAGCCCCTAGAATTCTTTCAGTTAAAATTCCCAAGTCTGTACTCCAATAGTGCAGAATATGGGGGAAAAATCAGATTGTAGAGTATATGCATACTTTATAGTGCTCTAGTGTAGGTGCTGCCTGTGTGATTGGCTATCTATGATGCTTTGCACCTGCCTAGTATATCATTAACATCATTTAATGGCTCAAGTTTAAGTTAAACAAGGGTCAAAACTAATTAATACATCATTGCCTTTTAGATAATCTCAACAATGTGGTGCGCTGCACAGACATGACCCCCATAGGTAAACAAAGCTTAGCAGTCAGTGGACAACCCCCCCCCCCAGCCTTCTGCACACATAATGGCAGTGTGTTGTGTGCAAATGGATGGGAAATAGAAAATACACCCTGGGGATCACTTCTGTGTCTCTGCTCGACAGTGGCACAGAAAAATAGCTTTCTTGGGTGGTATAAGCCAGAGAACCTTGTTGGCTAGGCTTATATAGGTCCTTAGGCCGATAGCCTAGTACCTACCTATGAACCTATGAACAGGTGCAGCTAAGCTCCAATCAGCTTAGTAGTTATTGGACACACTCTCTCCTGATGTCAGTTACCATTTGTGTGGACACCAACATGGTCCTCTGTCTACACGGAGGGGATATGCAGATACGATTACCCCGTTATGCTATTCAGTAACTCTACTTCATTTGCACAGGGATCTGTGTTCATAACCTGGAAGTTGCATGCTTCCACGTGCTACCATATTAGCAACAGCACCAATGCATCATTGCAGATACTCCATGCAGGGTCCTGCAATATATTTCAGGCTCATAATAATAATTTTGTTATTTCCACATTTTTCTTTAATTTTTTTAAGGCACTTATGCACACTGCAGCCCTCCATGCAAACATGCCCGGATTATTAAAAAAATATTTTAACATATTCCTGTATCTTTTGAGACACACAGAGGATATTTTCACTCATATCTGTGTGTGGTATGCCATTTCTGTCAATCTATCTACATTTTTACAGCCCCATTTGTCTGTCTACATTCCTCTACAAAGAATTTTTCTGTGTACACTATGGACACTGACACAAGGTCTGCAGGGCTGCCTATCTACTTGCTGGATCACTGTACCTGCCTCATTTGCATGAGATTCACCTGCTTATGAGGTGATTTGCATGCCAAAGAACTTCTCATTTTGGCACATGAATGCGTGCCGCCCAGCAGTGCTTACTGGATTGCAAACCTGTTTACTTCCATGTAAGCAGCATGCCATCATGCCTACAAGGTAATAAAGACCATGTAGGCTTTATTAAATTCCCGCCCAGAGTATCAATACAAAAAATAAATGTACAT
Organism: Protopterus annectens; assembly: GCF_019279795.1. Taxonomy (NCBI): domain Eukaryota; kingdom Metazoa; phylum Chordata; order Ceratodontiformes; family Protopteridae; genus Protopterus; species Protopterus annectens. The sequence goes on from NC_056733.1 coordinate 438,012,495, forward strand.
GTCAGAAGGATATTGACAGCAGACTGTACTCAATACAATAAATAAAATGTATTAAATACTAACCAGAAATGTACAACTGTGGATTAAAATCACTCTATAAAATATTTTAATACTAAACATAAATAAAAAGTATCCAATAAACAAACAAATACATAAATAAATACATACATACATATATACGTACATACATATATACATATATGCATAAATAAACCTACTATTTTCAGTCTGATGCTAGGATCCAATGCATTTGTCTTGTTAAATTTAATTTAATGTATTTGTTTGTTTGTCTTTTTTGTGCTGGGATGGAAATTATCTTATTATGTAAGTAAAAACAACTTGCACCTTACCAGTTATTAATAATATAAAGAATTAAGATTAGGTTTCTGATCTTTTTTAGGCATTCTTGACTTGGATGCCAACATTCACATCTTCAGATTTGCTTTGCTCTTGTGGTGTACTTCTTGATATCTTTATGTTGAATGCATAAGCTGGATATGATCAAACAAACCTAATCATTATTAGGTGTAGTTCAGGGAGCTTCAGCTGCCCCAAAGTAGTACTAATTGCAGAAAAAGAACAGGACTGTAAAGTGCATGATTTTTTTTTTTGAAAGCCATGAAACACTTAATGTCAGTGCAGAGGTTACGTGCAGCTCTTATGGACTCACAGCTTTATACACTTCAGGCAGTTATTGTTTATGTGTGCATGTCTGTACATGTGAGGGAGAATAAGGAGTCTTTAGCTTTCAAAGATGCCTTAGCTTCTTAGTGTGCTGTGTGGTGATGGCTGTTTATTCTACAGTACAATACCAGAGCATAACAGTTCTGTGTCAGACAGGTGCAGAACAAGTTGTGTCTTTCTGGATTTCAGTGTATAATCAGTGTTCTCTATGTACCACAACAATAACATCATTCAGGTATAATTTGTGGTCTGCTGTCTTAGTAATGTAATGAGTTGTTCTTATTTTATTACTGGCTGTTGCAATAATGACACCCACAACCATTGATCATAAAGGTGGGCAAAAGCCAAATGGTCCAACTGTGAGTGCTTAAACAGAAGTTAAAAATTGTGTTATTCACTTTTTAACATAAAGTAAATACAGTTTCAGTAATTACAAGATTTCAGAATTCCTAAATAACAGACCTATGAATTCAGTGGAACATCTGAGACAACACTAAAGAGACAAGTTATTACTGATGTGTAATGTTAAAATGCAAATGGATATATATTTGCAACTGATGGGACTCATGCAAGTGGCAATATCTTTTTTAACCTGTGAGTACAATAGTATGCACAGAAGATCACCATTGCTTTATATTTAATTAAAAAGTTATATGGTTGGTGTGTCTGCTCTTTATTTATATGTGTAAGTCTGTGTGAGTGTGTTTGTGTATGTGTGCACACGTGTGTGTGTGCAAAATGTTCAGAGTGGAGTGCAGAAACCTTCTTCTGATGGAGTTTCTATAACTCTGTATAGCTAAAGTTGATGCAGTGTTGTGTAGCAACTCCAGAATACATACCTGTGTTCGTTTATGAGGTCAGGGATATGATGTGCATAATAAAGTAATGCACTTATTTAAAGAACACATGCATTTAGAAGAGGCAAGTCAACTGTGTTATCTCCACCTAAAGATTTTTGCGAAAAGGATTATATGTAACTGGCACCAAACAGATAAAAGAATCAAAGGCTTTTCTGTTGCCAAATTCTTACAGATGTATGAAAATCTTCAATTGGGTATTAAATTGCGTGGCAGTCTGACAGTTATGTACTACACAAAATAATAAAAACTACTGATTTCAAATTCTGCACTATTTGGTTTATCTGAATTACATGACAGATTGAAATATAACAACTTCATGAATGACATCTACCTAAAATGGATCTCTGTCAGCAGCTCTCTGGATACTTTCCTCGTATGACCTTTTTACTTTTTTCAAAGCTATGGAGTATGTGTACAAGCTATAAGTTTGACTTTTATTTCAGAAATTCAATAATCTTCAAATCACTGTATGTAGTTAAAGGGTAGCTGTGGATAACAGCTTCCTGAGCATTTGGCAAAGTATGAATGACAAATGCAAGGTGTCTTCATCTTGAAAAATCTCCATCAGCAGACATTACTACTGTAGCCCTTTTAAGCAGACATCCTAAAATTTGGCCTACTTACATCATGAAACAAAGTAAAATTTGCTGATGTTGCAACCTTAGAATGTAACTACAGTTTTTGGACAAGACAATCAATCATTCAGTTAATCTCAAGGAGGGTGTTTTCAGGAAAGTGACTTTCAGTGGTTTATTATACAACCTGACAACATATTTTATGCACGGCCTTATATTAGTCACATATTTTGGGACATATAATAATTAAGTTTTGTTTCACAAGGCTGGATATGATTACAGGTTTTGGTACTATAAATTAAACTATTACAGTGCATGTGATGAATTTTAGTTTAATGTGGATGTTAGCCAAGTTTCAGAAATGTGTAGTACATTGATAAGATAGCAGTCCTAAATTGCATAAATGCATAAATGTGCATTACCAGAATAAAAAAAAAACACTATAGTAATGGACTGTAAATCATAATTATGGTGCTGCATCCACTTGAATTGTGGCTTTATGTTTTCTGGGAGAAGTGTCACACTTAATTGACTGCAAAATATGAAAGATAAATGAGATACTAACATGTTTTTTCTTATAAGACTGTGTTGCTTTAGTAGTTTCTCATTATGAAATACCCAGTCCATTTTAAAGTCTGTAGTCCATGCAGATGCTTGCCAGGTTCAGGAAAATACTAATCTCATAAGCACTGACTGTGTGTGTTTGTGTGTGTGGGGGTGTGTCCAGTAAATATACAGTGTAAACTTTCTCCAACAGACTGTGCAACATAATTTGTGGCAAGTGGGCAACTGTGTGTTACATCACTAAAATTGTAATTTGAAGCTTGAAATACTGGAAACAATTGTAGCAATGTTTATAATCATTGTTTACTACAGATTAATAATAGTAATTATGACTTCCTGATTTAACAATGTTGTTGGTTAGCACATAAAACTGCCTCTTCTGTTCATCCTTTAGAACAAAGAGTGTTTAAGAGACAAAATGTTTGACATGCCTCAATGAGTGACAGCTCAGTGTTACACCAAGAAACCCAGACTTTCTAGTGAATACTAATCATTGCCTTCAAAATCAGTTTGTAATAAATAGTGGATGAGTGTCATAAATATAGTCTGCTATTGTGTAGAGGTGCTACATAGTACAAAAAACATGTAACAGAGCCCTATGCGTTACATTAAAGTTTGCAATTTGCCAGAGGTGTCTACATACACTATTCCAGACTCGGAAAAGTCCAGATTCTCAGTGGGTATGAAATGTACAACTGCACCATTCTCTGCAACAAGACTGTGTATAATAATAATTATTATTTTATGCTGGTCCTTTAGTAGGCTACTAGGGAAAAAAACACTTCTCTGATGAGCCAGTGGTATTGTCAACAGACTACTACTGAACAACAATACCAGTAAACGTTCACAGAATAATTCAGCAAAGTATATAATGTAAGACAGACACAGCAGTTCCCATGTTGTAAACTGTACCACCTACAGTAGTTTGATATGGCTAACAATCTTTATTGACCAAACTCTGACATATTGGTGGCATATCTTGATAAAACCCTGACTATGGCCAAGCTGACCTGAGTTCAGTTAGCCGCTTGGAGGACTGATGGATTGGCAGGGAGGTGGGTGTTACCATCCCTGGTGTAAATATGGTTCTATGAGTGTCACCTGCAATGATCCCTGGTGGAGTCTGGGGATGACGCAATTAAGACAGATGGCCCAGATGGGGGATAAGGTGGGAATATGTTTCAGCTGCTGCGAAGGTAGGGTGAAACTCTGCATATCTCCTTTGCTTGGCCACTCCTTAGATACTACCAGAGAAACTACAAGGAAAGTAGGGATAATAGAGTAGTCAAAAAAGTTAACTCCCACCAGCTGATGTTGATGGCCAGAGCCTCAGGACATCATTAGGATCTGTGCTGGTCCAAACCCTATTGGAGGAAGTCTGCGTGAATTGGGCAGAGAGAGATAACATGATGTAGAGTGCCATGGCAAAGGAAGCTGAAGCTTCTATCAATCACTCCTTTTCATGAGAATGAAGTGGTATCAGACCTGATAAACTGCTTGCCATTCCCCTATTTCATAAGCGGAAGCTGTAAGGTTAAACAAGCCATCCACACTGTCACACCCCTGCACTGGCCCAGTAATCAAAGAGCCTCAATTCTCACCTCTGGTAAAAGTGAGGGACATACACAATGGCAGGAATACAAGTGCACACACAGTAGAGTACAATTTCCCTTAAGAGCACACAGAAATCACAGTCAGTCTGTGGCTGGTTTCTCCCTCTTTCTCCAGATCCCCAATACGACTCCCCACTGGCACAGCTATAGGGTTAAGATCTTTGTTGAGGGGTCAGACCAAGACCTCCAGCACCCTCCTGTCTAACCAGTACTTCATGTCCCTGCCCAAGAAGCTGAAATACACACACTTTGAGATTTGATTTATATACAAACCCACACACATACACAATCACACACACACACACACACACACACACACACACACACACACACACACACACACAGACACACACACACACACACACACACACACACACACACACACACACACACACACACACACACACACACACACGCACACACACACACCTGGAGAAGGCTGGCACAGGTTTATTAGCTATGCTCCCTTTTGCTCAGACTATAAGGTAGGTATCACTGCCATGAACCCCTACATATCAGCTACTATAAAGGCCCTTACAAAGGGCAACCAGTCCTACTGTGTAATGTTACTATTATCCAAATGGTAAGTGTGACCAAGATTAAGGCTATTTAGGAGTGTCCTGTACAGCAAATACATATGCAAGTACTGCAAGAGATTAAATATGTCTCACAAATATCAGCCACAAAGATAAGTTTAAATATATTTAATAATAAATAATAAAAGAAGAAGACAATACACGAACAACACAGTAACTGCAGAGTTCAAAATCACAGGAAATATTTTAAAACAACATTGCGGGACAATCTCAAATAAATACAGAAAACATCTAAACTAATCTTTACTATATTCCTATTTTTATCTGAAAGAAATACTATGCCTAAATCTTGCTTACAGAGCAACACACAGGCAGAAGTGCTGAATGGGTGTTTCTAGGTCCAAGACAAGATACAAAATGCCCAGTCTCTCTATCTGAGAGAGTCCTTAAATTAATATCACATATTACTGCTGGGTTAGCCTGGATGACATCACTCTTTGTCACCTGCCTACAGTTCCCAGGTTAGCAGATACCAACAGAATTTTATCCTCTCTGTGTGAGAAGTACATATCTCTCAGAAGGTTGCCCAGAACTGGAAGTCACAAAACAATTAAACACTTTTGCATTTTAAACCTAGTAATTACTTTTCTCCAGGACAACAGAACAAACTTCTAGCTCCAGACATTGTGTCTGCTTCACTGAAACTAAGAGATAATGCAATCATAAAACAATTTCAATTTATCTTCTTGAAGTTCAGCAAGTTAACTCTGTATGTCCCAGTTTCTACTACTAAAACATATATTTGCACAGGTATATAGTTTATATACATTTCTGTTCTTTTCCAGTAGGGTACACTGTGGTTACATTCTTGAAGCTCAGTATATAACATACAGTTCTCTTACATTTGTAAGACAAGCATATGCATCATATTAATATTCACAAATGACATAAAAGTATTTACAAAATTCCAGCTAGCTGGGCTGGCAGCATCACACACACTATTAGAATATACAGAGAAAATAAGTCCATCAGTGGTTTGCTTGAGGTTGGCCATTTACAGTTTATGATATGTTGTAAGAGATCTGCCACATAGGCATCATATAACTTCTTATTACTGACAACTTTTGTCATGAGCTTTAAGTAGTGTGTGTGTGGGTGTGTGTGGGTGTGTGTGTGTATGTCTGTGTGTATGCGTGCATGTGTGGCTTCACCAACTTCATGTGTTAACAGTGTGAATGTTTTATAGTTTGAGCCAGAGAATGGGGAAAGAGGGTACATCATTAGAAGAGACCTGGTAAAAGTAATAAGTAAACTCAGTGGTGGCTGGTGACTTCAAATTAAAGGGGGGGGGGGCTGCATGAGACAGCTGGATGGGTGGGGCCAATGAGAAGGGGTGTGGCCAACTAGAAAGGGGTGGGGCTACGCTCAAAACCACAAGAGTCCAATCAAGACAAAATGAAGTATAGAAGAAAAAATATTTCAGTGCATTGGCTACATGACAGCTTACTTAAGGAAACAAAAAGGTTGTGAGGCATGAAAAAAAATTACTTTTTAAATACATTACTGGAATACCAGTCAAACTCAAGTATAAAAAAACAAGCTTCTCTTTGCACTGCAGCTCTAATTATAATTTATATTCAGATTTATAAAAGTACCAAGTAACATGCTGAAAGTATCAATCTCTGTGATACCCCCACTTTTAAAAATGTCTCTTATCCAGAAAAGACCTGCTGCCTGACAACAACAATCTACTTGCTTCATGGGGAAAAAATGATCAAAGTAAAAATGAGCAGCAAACATGAAACAAGCTCAATATAAATTGCTTAAAGGATTACTCTACAGGTTATGACCACACATGATAGATTGGCATTCTGTTTAGTTTATGAGTAAAGCCTGCAAAGATTTCTGTAAATCTCCAACAGATGTAATGAGCTTCTGAAAATACTGTAATCCTGTCCTTTATTACAAATACTGTCATATGCATTTCAATACCTAAGGCTTGTACATTATCTAGTTATGTAAATATTTTCTGCATGGCAACAAAAAAAAAGGCTTTCAGTGTTGGTAATTATTTAACAGTATGCTTATTAAAGGTTACTTGCATCTTACAATCTCAGATGACCTTACCTGATGGTCATTAAATCATTGCTACTTAAAGACAGAGCAACAGGGCACTGCAACAGCATGAATTTTCTGTATAATAAGAAGCGTAAATCAACAGTATAAAAATATGACAGAAAACCAGAACAGTCTGCAAAATCAATGACAGATGAAAATCCACTGCCGTACTTGTATCTACCTTGGATGGGGGAATACTCTACACACTTCACTGCATAACTGCTGCTTGCCTTGTTTGGACACATCCAGAGACACTACATGGGGGAGTGGGGTGCAACAAGTATGTCACAATTTGAAATGTTTCCTGCTGATGGTGATGGCTCTAAAACTCATACCTATCAACCTCAGAGCAAGAAATCTGGACAAAGCCATACATAGAAGTGGGACAAAGGACAAAAATAAGGACAGTTTTTAAATATCGCTCTTATAAACTTAGAAAGATAATAGAATAGTAGTAGGTCTTGCATTAGTATGAATTTTCTGAAGGGCATGAAATCTGAAACTCAAATGTGTGTCATTATTTTCTAATGTCAATATCTAATGATTTGCCACTAATTTGCCAGAAAACCACAATTTTATGAAAAATAGACCAAAATGTGATACAAAATATAAAATTGCCACACAATACAGCTGGAAACCTGTCAAAGAAGGGACACCTTTTTAATATTAGTATTGTTAACTTGAGCAGCTGACAAAATAAAGCATCTACATGCATTTCAGAAATAAAAGTAATCTATAACTCTGATCATTACAGTTATTTCTAATTGTAAACCTTCCATGTGTTCTTCCAAAATTGCCATTTTCCGGAGGGATTATTAGGGGGAGAGCAACATTTTGAGCCAAAATTGGGGACAGTTGAGTGGTTTTTATATTCCTAATTCTATAAAGCAATTTATTTGCATGTACCTCTCAACCTCTTAATGCAGGAAATCTGGACAAAGCCAAATATATTGGAGGACCATACAAACAGTGCTAAAAATTGCTCTTGTATAAAATTAAGACAGTTAATAGAATAACAGGTTTTGCTTTAGCATGCATTTTTCTGAAGGTTATGACATCTGAAACTCAATGTCTGTCATTATTTAGTGACTTCATTCCTAAATGATTTGCCAGAAAACCACAAATTTTATGAGGAACAAACCAAAAATAAGAAACAAAAATCTATTCATTCTGCACAAATCTGGACAGTTGAGAGGTATAGTTCAGCTGGGGCCCTCTTTGAGTTTGCTTCCCTTCCCCCCTGACAAAATCATGGTCGAATGGAGCCTCCCCCCTGCAGCCATTCCAATGTCCCATTCTTTGGTTATTTTGCCCCATTTACCATAAACACTGTAATGTGCATATTGCTTTACTTCTGCAATGATTTGGATTTCATTTGAAATTTTTATTTTGCATTTTACAGCACAAACACTAATAGATATATGCTAAACAAAGCAATGTAGTCTCACAATGAAAATAGACTTAGCATTAAAACTTCTCTGCCATTGAAACTCACATTCACTGAAACAGCATTGAAACCCATATTCAAAGAAAATACATTTTTCCAATGGCAGATAAAGATTAACTTAGGATGTTTTCAAATCATAAGTCCCTTGAATAAGAACCATACATGCGCTCTTTGATACACCTTCCTGATTGCATTAAATTATACTCCTTGTAATATACAGTACAGTTGTTAGAGGGCATTTTAAATTTATTGTTTTGAACATTTTTTCAGTAAACAATGAAACAAAATGCATGTACCATTAATGACAAAACTGCCCAATTCAGAACATTTCCATCATAAAAGTCTACTCAAACATCTACAGTCCACCAGTATCAGTAAATATGCACAATCTCTGAAGAAACAAAAGTCATCTAAATGATTCCACATTAAAGAAATATGTAACTAATAAAGAGGTTGCTGCTAGCAAACAACTTTATATGTCATTGTTTCATCTACAAATAAAGCGCCTGTTGCCCTTGAGGAATAAATTGCCTATGTTGCATTAAAAAATGATAAGCTAGTAATATCGTAATAATGAATGGATGGGAAACTGATAACAGGTTCATAGTTACTAGGTATCTTTGCCAAAAAGGACTGTAGCATCCACCCCCTTTACAACACAGTACAGTATCAGCAATGCATTTACCTACTGTGGGAGTAGAACCCACAGCCTTCTGCAGCAAAAGCAAATACACTACCCATTGTGCTATTAACAATGCAAGCAGACTCAGCATAAGCAGCACTAAACTTTTGTTCCCCTGCAGCTCTCAGGTTCTTGTAAAATCTACTCGACACTCAGCTATATTTCTGAACTTTGCAGCCCAAGAAATCTGGAAAAAGCCAAAATTTATTGTGTGGGGGGGGGGGGGCAAAAGCCCGAAAACCAGGGACACATTTTAAACATTGCTTGTATAATGTTGGAAAGTTGCTAGAATAAAATGCGGTGCTACCACCATACATTTCACTGCCAAGTCTTGAATCTAGGGGACCCTGTGCAAAATAGTCAGAACAACATACCACTATGCCAAAATCATCTGTTTTGTGAAAGAGAGGCATACTAAAACTTAAATGGCTACCATTTAGTGAATTCAGTTCGCACCATAGCTGTCAATCTCTTAGCACAAAACACCTGAACAAAGCCAATAATGGGAGAATACAGCCCCCAAACATATTCAGTGAATTCAGTTCTCACTATAGCTCTCAAACTTAGCACAAAAAACTGGACGAAGCCAATAATGGGGGAATACAGTCCCAAAAATAGGGACAAATTTCAAATATCCATGTTATAAACTTAGAAAATTGCTAGAGTAAAAGGTTTTGTGATACCATGTACTTTCTGAAGAATTTGAAGTCTGAAATCCAAATGCCTGTTATTTATATTTAACATTTGTTAACCTGGAAAGTCTGACTTGGAACAAAAGCCAATTTTCAGCAGAGCAGGGAGAAACACTCCAGACACATGCTCTTTGTAAGATGGGAGGACATGCAAACTCCACACAGAAGGCACCCCAGCCAAGAATCAAACCAAAGAACCTGTAGCTGTCAGGCAACAATGCTACCAGTGCACCACAGCACTACTGACTTTGCAAGGAAAAACAAACTCACAGAAACCACAGATTTTATGAGGAACAGAACAAATATGAGGCAAAATCTGCAATTTGTTTACAAATGGTGGTGGGTAGGGAATTCAGGCCTTTGCCAACTGCACCCAAGATTACAGGGTTCAAGCCTGAGTATTCTCTACCTACCACCATGTGTTCTGTCTAGCCACCAGTGTATAGCAACTGGGGCATTTTACACACATGCACACACACACACACACACACACACACACACACACACACACACACACACACACACACACACACACACACACACACACACGCACACACACACATACACAGACACACACACACCCTGAAGCAATAATCCAGTCTTCCGTTCCCCACACTACCTGAAGCAATAATCCAGTCTTCCGTTCCCCCTGAAAGCAAGCTCCTCAGTAGGTAATCCAGTCTTCATCCCCTGAAAGCTCCTCAGTAGTCCCCTGAAGCATGCCCTTCTCCTCAGTAGTCTTCTCCTTAGCCCGCGCAAGCTAACTGCTGGTTTCTGGTTTGCCTGGCTTCGCGAGAATAGGCTGCAGGCTCCAGCCTGCTGACGATGCAGTCTGGTTTCCTTTTCTTCTGTGCGGCCATCACTGCACAGACTTCTGGGCTGCAGGACAGAGATGCCTTTCTCCTCTATCCAGACTGCCTAACACAGCAGTCTGGAGTTCTGTGAGTACCAGGAACTCCAAGCACGCATGCGTGGAGTTCCGGGACTCACAATTTTTTTTTAAATTTTCTTCTTTCTTTTCTACAGGTGGGGGGGCTGCAGTCTTGCAGTCCTATCACACGAGCCACCCCTGAGTAAACTAGTAACTCAAAAAATAGAATGCTGTTATGACAGTTGTGATGCATTCTAAATTTGCAGTCCACCATTACTCTCTTTGGTAGATGCATGTTGCCTCCATGTGGTGATTACTAGACTTAAATAAGCACCCAGGGGTGATTAGTCTAATAATCACCAATGAAACTACCAGCTGAAACATGCCTTTCATTGCATCAACAGTTTATTTTATTTGATCTGAATAAGCAAGGTGATATTCATATTCCACCCTAGCTGCTTTTCTTCTGTTGTTGCCTTTAACCAATAGAAGACTCCATGATTCCACAAACAGTACTGGTCAATATTCTGCACACTACTCCTGCAGCTTCCAGACTGTCACACCAAATTAATCAGGATCCTACCATCTTTTTTTTACACAGATGAATTAACAGTGCCGAGGAGGATTGGATAGTAGAGATGTTCTTCTTCTCATTGCTTCATTAAATGACACCATATGTGGAGCTATTCAAGGATAATTTGAGGTCGACTTTTTAACATAAAACCAGACCACAAAAGTTTTGCAGACTTCAGGGGTCATCCAAGTTCCACTCCTTGGTGATTTGCTCTTGTACTGAGATAAAAATAGGACCCTTCATGGTGTCAGCTACATTTAAGGAAAGGTAATTTAGAGTCTTGCAAGTTTGGTATCAGCATGTCGCAGATGGCTTCACTATCACCAAGACTATCATCTCTTGTCCTTAAGCTGGAAGTGAAGGATTTCTTACATGGTTTCAGCTAATTACCTCCTTATCTTCCGGTGGAATGAGAAAAAATAAAAAGACATGTTATTATAAGTAATCTGAAATGTTTAAAAACAGGTTGCACTGTGGTAGGGGTATATACCCTGAACAACATCCATTTATCAATCCATCTAGCCATTGTTTAGATAACTGGCTTTATCAAGCAAACCAAAACCAAAGTGACTTTTCAACAGTGCAAACAAAAATTTCAAAACTGTCAAAAGCTCAAGTAGTCTGAGCCTGTCACATGCAAATTCAGTAGGGTAAAAAGACACTAACAGAGCACAATAAATAAATCATAGTAGTTAAAAACAACTTTAATAAAATAAAAAGGTTTAGGGCTTTTGTCCTATATAGAGAGACATTTTCAAAACCTTCAGTGAATATAATGTATGTACATTGAAATAATCTGTAAACAATCATGTGATGTTATGTACCCAGTTACAAAACATATATCAATAAAAGCAAATACAATGAAACCAGATCTTAAATTGTGTAAGAAATGTCTTAAGATTTATAAATCAGATGTCAAAAATCATAAGTAACATAAACTATTTAAATAAATAAATATTCCTGGGGTGACACAACATTCCACCTCACTCGGGCACCAAAGCCAGGATAAACGCTGATAGCACTGCTGTAGTTTTAATACTGTTTGAACAAATACTGGAAACTTTTCAAACGAAAACGTTTTATTCCACTTTGAAGTGTGCAAATAATCATACACTTTTCGTCAGGGCTCCTGCCCCAACTTCTTCAGAAACAACAACCCTTAACTAAAACACACCTTTATATAGTCCATCTAAACGTCATCAAATTAGTTAATTAATTAATTAATTACATCTAATTTAATACACTTTATTTAAACATAAATAATGAAATTTTTATCTATAATAAAATAAACAAATATTCCTGGGGATTAAAAGTCTGTGTAGGCTTTGCTCAAAACCTGCATGGAGTTTACATGTTTGCACAATGAGCATCAGTGCTAATTGCATATGCATGTTGTGCATTGCACTTACAGGACTACAAGGGACATTTCATGGCCAGCAACAGTGCTGCCAGCCAGAGAACTATGCAGAGCAGCACGAATGTAGAAGGAACATGCATACAAGTTTGCCTATGGACAAACCTGCTCTGCGAGACTGCACATACAGCCACAGTGACTACTAGGGTGACAGTACTGCAACAACTGCAGTAGTAACACATTTAAGAAAAGTGTACTCATTGCAATGTATACTACAGCAAGTATTTGCAGACTGAAATAATAGATTTCAGGGTGATCAAAAAAGGCAAATACAATGCAACAGCAATATAAATACATTAGGCAGGGAAAGTATGCTGATTAAAATGGCCACAGACATAAATGATTGGAATAATGAAAGAGGAAGAAGATATGTGCAATATGGCAATGTACCAAAGATATGATATGTCAATTTATGTACACCTTCCAAGGCAAGTCAGTAGCATAACATTAAGCGCGTATCTAGACAGCACAGTATGTCCTGCTGTTTACACCTCCTGTGTGAGTATATGTATATCACCACATGATAGTATATGTGTGGCTGTCACACAAGGTTACACATAAATGGAGATGAAAGGTTGTGTGAAAAACATCACTGACATGCTCACTGGATAGGATATTTAGTAAGGATGGTATATACAAAATGGAGTATGTGCATGTTGTGAAGATCTTCAAAATGACTTGCTTGAATATGATTGAAATATTAGCATACCTCACAACCAGTCATGGAGAGATAGCAACAGGTTGATGGGCAACTGCTGACAGAAGCAGGCACACTAATAAATAATTAAAAAAATACCAACATTAACCTGTGACATTCCCAGACTACGTGAGCTATTATACATGTTTTCCTAGAACAGATGTGTACAACTATAATGATTGTCAGTATTCTATAAGGGGAATTCACCACCCCTTTTCCAAAAATAAACTGTCTTTGGAGGGGTTAAGTGGGACACAGTAAAACCAGGAGTTGAATTCAGGGGCAATCCTGCCCATTTGAGAGGTTTACATGACACATTTTTGTTTGCACTGTTGAAAAGTCACTTTGGTTTTGATAAGCCAAAAGCCACACGTGCAAGAATCAAACCCATGCCATCAATGTTCTCAGTTATGTCTGTATTTACTGGGAGCAACACAAAAGACATATCACACATGCATCTTACGCAGCACATTGAAGGGAGGTCTGCATTGTCAATTCCTAATAGGTATGCATGCCAAAGAATAGTTCTGCATGAGTGACAAGTTGTGTGCAAGCTCACTGTGCCAAACGTAATACACTTGACTAAAGCATCCCTGGCTGAAATAGGAATTGGCCATAAAAATAACAACACTTACAAGCAACACACTATTATTTGTGGATTCCCTGTGTATTGCATGCATCTGCCACATGTAATAGCAATGGATATTGTCTGAAGCATCTGCAATTGATGTGTGAATTAAGAACTGGTGTGTTGTAATGAATGGTACAGCAGTATGTGCGACTGATGCCAATGCATCAACTATGCACATGTGCACAGAAACTACAACAGTGTAAAGTCTAGCATCAATAAGTAAGGAAGCTGTCACTGTGATATTATGTTTACATACCAAACACACTGCATGGATCGCACTCTATAAGCACTTGTTAAATCTCAAGACATGTGCCAAATACTGCCCCCTCAGACACTGCCAGTGAGAATGCTATGTTGCAATGAAATCCTGACATGCATGCATATATGTTCATGTAAATTATCAAGTAGTAATACTGATGTGATGCACTGTTACACCTGCGATGCTGTACAGTCACACTATAGCTGTACCTAGGATACAATTGGACTTCACAGGTTAAGAGGTTCACAGGGGAGTACTAGGCTAATGTTCCAAGATGACATAAAAACCTAGCTGTATTTAACATGAGTTTCACAATTTTAAATCGCTATGTGAACAAAGTTCACACAGGCTTAAAGCCTATGCTATGTTATCTGAGACCAACTTCCTCTATCCATGAGGGATTTGGGCACAACATCAGCTGTGCAATTACCATTAATCATCCATTGATGTAGGTTGCACATAAATAGTGTCAGGTAGGACCTTTGCTTTACATAAATGTGAAGGTTGTTCCAGAGAAGGGGTAGCGTCTGACAGATATTTCTATCTCTCCAACATGATCTATTATGCCAGAGGCTAGGTTAACATCCTTGGAACGAATGACCCTTGTGCAGTTTGCTTTACTAATGTGTAACATTTCCATCAGAATTGGATTATAGACTGCCCTATAGGCCAGATACAAATCAGATCTTAGTAGTCTACAGGGGACAGGATACAGTAATATGCATTTCAAGCTTTTCATATAGGTCTTGTCTTTTACACCAGGTATCTTCCTTGTGTAAAATCTCTGGTGTTGCTTCAGCTGTTGCAGATGTGTGGTAAGTTACATGCAAAGGGGGTGCATTTTCTCAATTATTGCTGTAATGAGGGCTGAGTACAATGGAATTATAATGTGTTTTGAGCTGCATGACATGCTCAGTTATGCCACATAGAATGGATTTGTCATCGCGGTGGACACATGGTGGTCAAACTTACAATTACTATCTACTTGAGTACCGAAATCACATACCACTGGGTCTGCTCATTGATGAGTGCTGTCCATATTGCAATTAGCTTGGGTATTTGCTTTATAAAAGAAAATAATGCTTTTTTGGACATTTAGTATGTCTCCATGGCTCTGGCATGATTTATTTGTGTGTGTTAATACTTTCTGCACTGCGGTGGTGGTGCTGCAGTAGCATTGTCATCTCACAGCAAGACGTTGCGCCATTCGATTCTCAGCTAGAGCTTTGTCTGTGTGGAGACATGCGTGAATGGGCGTACCTTCATTGAAGGTTGTGCGTCAGGGCTGGCAAACTCGGCACGTAAAAAATCTGCTGCCAATCATTAGCGGACCGGAGTTCCGCTGTGGCGACCCCTAACCGGGAAAAGCCAAAAGACACAGACACAATACTTTCTGCAGTATATCAATACCTTTATTGAATTCAAGAATTGTCCTCAATTTGCAGTCATCCACACATTTGGTTGGACAAAGGCTGTCTAGGTTTGCCTTGACTTCTGTGAATCAAATTCTAAACAGGAAAGGGCCTAGTACAGAACACTGTGGTACTGCACTAGTCACTGGCCTCTTGCTAGAGATTAATTCAAACACTTTGACAGTTTGCATCTTGTTGGTAATCCATTGAGCTACCCACTTGGTGATGTAGGGGTTTATGGCTAGTTGAGACAGCTTCTCTGTAATACCTAAGTGTGGAATTGTGTCAAATGCCTTGGCCAGGTCAATTTATGTGGGATTCACATTCTTTCCCTCATCCATGGTCTTGGTGATATTCTTAAGGAAGTCTACCAGATTTAATAGACATGATCATGTCTTAATGAATCAAAAATGGGTTGGTTACCCAGTAAGGAAATTACCTATATTTTTGTTGATAAGGTCCATGATGTTTCTTTCCATTGGTTACGGATGAGGCTAGGCAGGTGTAAGGGTCTATAATTCCCTGTGTTGAGTGATGGTCCTCCTAGTTCAGACAGATGACTGCTTCTGTCCACCATTCTGCCAGAAATTATGCTGTCTGGAGGCTGTGGCTAGTGATGTAACTGTGTCGACTATGTCATGTTTTAATTTATTAACTAGGCAACCTGGGATGTTGTCAGGGCTCATTGATACCATGTTCTTAGCCTTAGAGAGTGCATAGATGAGATGATTTCTTGAGAAAATATACTGAATAATGTTTGCATGTATATTTTGGGTGACAAACAGTGGGGAAAGGAAGGTGAAGTTTGATCCAAATCTGTTAGCTATCAGGTTGTCAATCATCTATGTGCATAGCTGTGAATTCCACTTAGATTTTGCAAAAAAATAAATAAATATATATTTGTGACAACCCCTCCAAATACTACCTTGGGTATACATCACATGAGACAAAAGTGAACTGTTAACACAGTCATACAACTGTACCTGTTTCACATTATTACATTACTTGCAGAACATTTGCCTATATGTTTCTCATTAGGCAGGTGTGTTTATGGGCTCTGATACCATATATGGGCACATTACCTATGAGGTAGATGTGGTTCATGCAGAGCTGTTAATGACACAAGTGCTGACAGTCACACTATGCTGTTGGGCAACACCCAAACAATCCTTGTGAATAGCAACACCGTTGTGCATACAATGAATTCCCAAAAGTTGCAAGTGAATCTGAACTGGTTATATGTTTGTTTATATACCAGCATTACAATAAGTGGATGAAACAAGGCATATGTGCCAATGTAATCAGTATGGTGTAATACTGCTGTATGTCACATAGCATTTCATGATGGTACATATATACATGCACTCATGTGCCATACTGCAAGTGTCACTTTGATGGTTGAATGAGAAAGGTGTAGAATGATAACATACTTCACTACAAGCACACATGTTTTACTAAGCCAGCAATATACATAGCATCATCCCATCTCAGCAGTATTCAGGAGCAATATTACTACAGCTGTTATGGAAGGAACATGCAATCAAATGGCAGTAGTGGCCATCAATACATTACCTCAAATCACAGATTGGAGTCCACTGTTGTAGCTAATGTAGATCCGCACCTAAACATAGCGCATGTGAATGATAGCAGCATTGACATGTAAAATCTTCATAGGGTCTTAGGACATTACTAGGCTAATGGCTAACATCACACAACATCATAGCCATTATTATAACCTTTAAACCAAAATTGCTATAGCTATATGATGGAAGATAGTAGGGGGACATACATATGTGTGTATGTATTTGATTGTATTGCATATTGCCTCTGTCCATATGTGATGTGCACCACCCAATGACAGAATTAGCAATCACACATCCAGTGGTCAGCAAATGGCTTACAGAGTGTTATGGAAGGGCTGTGCTTTGTGATGTGTGTACTCATCTTTGAGATGATGACATCCTCCAGTGTTCTGCAGGAAGAATGTTATGTGGGGAAGGGGAAAATGGGGAATGTTGGATTCATGAGGCTATGTTAAAGGTTTTCCTGAGTGGGAGTCAAATGAAAAGAGATTCAAAAGATCATATACTGACTATAACATACCACCAGCTACACATGTGGCAGTTGACTGAGGTTAGACTTGAATATTACACCTGTGTAGGTATACAAATTGGAGTCTTTACAATGCAACAGTAACACCACCACAGATGACTATTACATTGTCACAGTGTACTTTATAGAGAATGACATTATTATTTTATGCTGAGAAGATGTTTAGACGAGTGTGTAACATAGAAGTGGAGTCCCATCTTGGTATAAAATTGTCCCCACATTCATATTTGAATGAACACACATATACACAAGTCATTTGCTGTGAGATTAGAACCATAAATGGTATAGCTGCACTAGCTAGAGAACACAGTAGTTAATGCTCATGCCAACACATACATCTGAGTGTAACACTTTGAAAGTGGACTTTATAGAGGATCAGATTATCATTGTATGTTGAGAAGAAGATTTTGGGAGGAGTGACTGACATAGCTGTGGTTTCACATGCCATCCTAAAATTGCCTCCAGATCGATAGTTGAATGAACATACACCAACACACACTCATGTTGACTGTTGAGATATTGGAACCCCTATCTATCTAGTTACAAAATCTGGAGAAAACAGTACTTAACACTAGTGCCACAGCAAAAGTCTGACTTTCATACTGTCAGAGATCATTTTATAGCAGTTATAATCATCAGTGTATGGTGAGAAGAGGATATTAGTAGAAGTATCTCATGTGCTGCTCAGAGAGCACTTTATAGCAGATGACATCATCAATGTATGGTGAGAAGAGGATGTTGGCAGGAGTGTCTCACATTCTTCTCTAAAATGGACATCTGATTTATAGTTGACAGAACACACAAGTTGACTGTTGTGAGATTAGAAGCCCTACCTAGTTACTTACACTAGCTAGAGAGCACAGTACTTAATGCTAGCACCACACCACAAGTCTGATTTTTATGTTGTCAGAGAACACTTTATAGCAGATGACATCATCAGTGTATGGTTAGAAGAAGTTGTTGGCAGGAATGTCTCACATGCTACTCAAAAATACTGGCCAGAATGAGAGTTAACTTAACACACACAAGTTGATTGCACTTAGATTAGAACCCCTATCTACCTACTTGCACAAGTTAAAGAACTCATTACTTAACACTAGCGGCATGGCACAAGTCCAACTTTTATTTTCTTATAGAATACTATAGAAGATGGTATCATTAGTGTATGGTGAGAAGCAGATGGTAGGAGTGTCTTACATGCTGCTCTAAAATGGTCTCCAGAATGAGTTAAATGAACACACACGCAAGTTGACTGCAGGGAGATTAGAACCCCTACTTAGTTACACAAGCTAGAGAACACAGTATTTAACAATAGCAGCATGGCATAAGTCTGATTTTTATATTGCCAGAGAACACTTTATAGCAGATGACATCATTGGTGTATGGTGAGAAGAAGATGTTGGTAGGAGTGTCTTACATGCTGCTCTAAAATGGTCTCCAAAATGAGAATAAATTGAACATACACACACAAGTTGATTAGAGTGAGATTAAAACTCCTCCTACACACTAACATAAGCTAGAAAACATAGCACTTAATGGTAGTGCCACTGCAAAAGCCTTGCTTTTGTATTGTCAGAGAACACTTTATGGAAGATGACATCATTAGTGTATGGTGGAAAGAAGATTGTGATAAGAGTGTCTCACATGCTGTTCTAAATTGGTCTACAGAATGAGTCGTAAATGAACACACATACACAGTCACACAGGTTGACTGCAGTGAGATTAGAACCCCTACCTATTTATTTACACAAGATAGAGAATAAAGAACTTCATGTTAGTGTTGGGGCACAAGTGCGGCTTTCATATTGTCAGAGAACAGTTTATAGCAGATAACATCATCAGTGTATGATGAGAAGAAAATGTTGGTAGGAGTGTCTCTTATACTTGTCAAAAATGTTCATCAAAATAAGAACTAAATGAACACATGCACAAATCGATAGCAGATGGATTGAAACTCCTACCTACCTAGTCACATCAGCTAGAAAACACAGTAATTAATGCTAGCACCACAGCAGAATTCTGACTTTTCTTTTTCCAGAGAACATTTATAGCAGATGACATCATCAGTGTGTGGTGAGAAGAAGATGTTAGTAGGAGTGCTTCACATGCTGCTTATAAATGATCTCCAGAATAAGAGTTAATTCAACATACACAAGTTGACTGCAATAAAATTAGAACCTCTACCAAACTAGTTATACTAGGTAGAGAGCACAGTATTTAATGTTAGCGCCACAGCACAAGTCTGACTTTCATATTATCAGAGTACCCTTTACGGCAGATGACATAATCAGTTTATGTTGAGAAGAAGATGTTGGGAGGGCTGTATGAAATGGCTGTGTAATAATGTACCACTGTAAAATTTTGTTCTCAATGAGAATTGAGTGAGGATATTAGGAAATAGACTCTTGCTCTTCTGACTATGTGTACTCACACACACACACAGTTAGACATACAGGCACACACACAAGTTGACTGTTGTGCAGTTCAAGCCCTTACCTAACTAATTAGTCCAGCTGCAGAACATGGTACTTTCAAACTCGAACCTAACTAGATACCCAGCTGCAGAACACAGTACTTAGCATTCGCTCCATTACAGAAGTCTGATATTTTCATTGTCATATTGGTCTTTATAGAGGATGACATCATCATACTGTTGCAGGTATCATATACCATTATGGGATTTGTGTGCAAAGGCTGAACTTCAGATTTTCTTTTGATTGAAGGGTGCAAAAATACTTTAAAAGACATCTTGGTAATCTAGATGAAATAAGCTGTCCTGCATGCACGCTGCACAAGTGAACATGCATGTGCCTGTTTCTTAGTATGTTGTTTACATAATACACACACACACACACACACACACACACACACACACACACACACACACACACACACACACACTTTGGAAACAGCAGGACTGCAAGGGTTGATGTATATGTGTTCATATTCTGAAGAACCGAAGTCCACAGTACAAGATTTTTCTGACAATATCAGTGTGTTTTGAACACTGATGACCCATGTCCAATGTCAGTATAAACCCATAACAAATGTAACAATGCAGTTATGCTTTTTATTTCTGCAGTGTACTTGACAGTGGACCAGTTACTAAGAAATCATGTGCAGGTACGTTGCTGCAGGACACACAAGTCTAAGTATGTCTTCATTGAAGAGCACATCCCTTGCTTCTGTTGTGTTTATGAATGTCTTTTGATGATATGGGGAATAATTGCATTTCCCTTTTGCACAGAGTCAAGCAATGAGTAAACATGGTGCTCTTCTTAAATGGGAAAATAGCACTATCTCTATTGGTTTGCCTTCCTTTGTGTAAACAGGTTAAGTGAAGATGCACAGCCATCAGCACTCTGGACAGTACTGAGTGTAAAAAATATGCTTGCTGCCTAGTTTTCCTTGTGGCATTAGGTGTAAGAGCAGTAAGTGCCAGGGCAACGTACTGATAACACAAGGTTAAAATCCAGATCATTTGCTTTTTTAACAGATGATGTTAGGATGGCATTAGCTAAGTGTGATCATTACTGCAAATGTGAGAAACAGTGACTAAGTATGTGTCTTCCACAATTTTTATCATGAATGCCTAGCTCTATAAAGTTGTACAACTATTAGCTACTTTGCTGTCCTCACAGCAAATCACAATTTAATTGTGTGAACAACTTTCTAGAAACAATAGGTGGTGCATGTTTTTAAATGATTATTCTGACTCAGGAGATATGCTATTTGTGTATGGCCATATATCCTGAAAAGCATGTGCAGTATGCTTTGTCACAGCAAGGACAGTTTGCACATCACATTAGATGAAGATTTCATCCATCATCACCTGAGCATTTCACAAACAGTATCCTACAGATGCTTTTAAACATTTCACAAAACATAAGCAATGATAAACAATTAAATCAAAGTACCATTTTAGTATTATCCATCAGCACAGTCAGGTTGGTCTGTCACCTAATATACACACACACAAAGAGGAGTTGGACAGATGGGATGAATACAAGGAGAGAGGAACATACACCTAGCAGTGTTTTTTTTAATAGTATATTAATGGTCATTTTTTGATCTGTCATTATTAAATGTACATGCTGTGTAGCAAGATGTGAGTGACATAAGGGTAGAGAAGGCTTAGGAGAGGGGCAACAGGCTTATGACAAGCAGAGCAAGATTAGCAAAATTTGTCATAGCAGTGGTGATGGACGTCACTTCAGATACTTATTTTTGGGCAGTAATCAATATATCTCCATGAAAATCATAACTTTGGCAAATTTTAATATGTGGATGATTAAATATATCATACACATATATCATCACTCTAAGAAATGATGAGAGATCCATCTAGAATCAAACCCTTAAAGATATTGTAAAAAAAAAATTCTAAGTGATTTATGCCAACATTCCACAAAAGAATTTGTATTTTCTTACATTCAGCAATCTAACTGTCAGAGTAAATGTTTCACAGTACTGCCTTTATTCTGCTTAAACAGTGGGTTCCATTAGTGCAGGGAGTTTAAGCAGCATTGCATGAAGGTAATAAGACTAGTGCTGCTAATGGCAAACACTCATCAGGTTTTGCCATAGGGTGTGAAGAGCCATTCTTTGCCGCTTGACATTGGTGCACAATGCCAAATGTAGAGGACAAAAAGCGAAGGCTTTATTAGGGGCCATGTCTGCCCATGTGTGCGGCATGTGATTCTATTTTTTGACCATATTAAAGGTTTGAAAATGGGAAAGATAGGAAAGTGATGAAAACGGGACAAACAGGGGAAAGAACAAAGGGAAAGCAATAAAGGAATTTACAGGAGGAATTAGGAAAGAACCATATATATCCACTTCTTTAACACTGTATCGTAAACATGGAGAGAAAATTGGATGAATTTGGACTGCACCACAACACAGATGAGAGACAACAATGAAATCATGTTGTATAGTCAATTGGACCACATCAAGTGTATGACAACACGCATGCGAAGTGGGAGCTATGTATGTGACAATTTTTTTTTTTTATTTAAAAAAAGAGAGGAATGTTGGGGAAGGAACATAGGAATGTCAGGATCAGGAAGTTAGGGTAGTTGAAGAAGCAGGTGCAGACAAACAGGGCAAACAAGACAGACACAGGGATAGTGATGGACACAAAGGTTTTGGGGACACTATGATTCGGGATAGGTAGGGGACATCAAAGGCACATGTCCATCAATCACGGAACAGTAAGAATCTTGTCCTCACTCTCAGAACTATCATCACTGTCCACTTTCTTGTCTTCCTGTGGGATTGCTTGATGTGGGGATTTTTTTTTTTTTGTATTCTAAGGACCAACTTGTCCAGACGGCTGAAGTGGACATCAACATTATTTTCTAATACCTTATGCATGATTCATGGTAGTTTCTGGCACATGATGTAATCCCCACCTCCAGCAATACTTGTGGAGGGTACTAGTGTACTAGCAGCTGAGGCAATGCTACCAAATGTGAATGGGCCAGGTAGTGCAAGGACTATGGAGGCAATATTGCCAGATTGCGTCCCAGTTGTGCTGGGTGTAGGTACAACAGCCGGTGGAGGGTTGGCAGGCTTTGCCACAGTAGCTGGCCTACCTCCATGTGCTGAAAATTATTTTGATTATCAAAAAAGTATGACATCAGAATGGTGTGTTCACATATATAAAAAAGGCAGATAATGGGTGGGGTGAGACAAAAAAAACAGATGATTAGAACCATAATATGTCACTTTTTTATTATAATAAATATACTTTTATTATTATATTAGTTATACAGCTTTTCAAATCCAAAATAGGATTGTGAATTGTAAAAAGTAATCCTTGCAATACGCAGATATTGTATATATGCTTTTAAAGATAATACAGATTAAGTTAACAATACAACATTAAAACCAATTTTGCTGGAATTAAAATTTAAAAAAATAATTATTTTTGTAATTTGAATGTATTTGTTAATTGAGGGAATTGAACCCACCAAATCGGAATTCACTATTACAGTTGCCTAATAAAATTATTAAGAGCTACAAAAGGAAGCATGCATTCTTGCTTTTACAGTTAAGATCTGCTTGCTAGTAATGTAAGGAACAGCAATAATTTTAATGCACTCATGTTTATTTGTGAAGCATATATACCCCTTGCCTCTCTGAGTCTTTCTATTCTTTCAGCATGTGCCTCCCTGCTCTCTGAAATTTCCTGAGCAGCTGTAAAATAAAGAAGGAAAGAAAAAGAGACATGAAAGCATTATGCATATCAGTCTTGATTATCTATAGCTTTCTATATCATTTAAAGTTGCTTTATCTGTATACTTACACAACTGTAATGGCTCCTGCATTGCTCACCAGTGAGTGGTATACCAGTCGCACTGGAGAGAGCCTTGGCTGGATTGTTCCAAGCCTCAGACATTTTATTCTTAGACCAGGTATAGTGCCCCTGCAGCAACCAATGGCTGTAGCATTTTACAAGGACTGCAATAAATATTTTTGACTCCATCACACCCAATCTTTGAACCCTGAATTGTGCAGCATCCTTTTCAGGTCCTGCCATGTTTACACACATCCTCCAACAACAGTAAAAGTGTTTTCCTGCCAATTTGTGATAGCACATTTTATGTCCAGCGTGTAAACCCACACAGTGATGCCAAATGTGTTTGTGTGATGTTATGCATAGAGCAACATTGCCAAATAAAAAAGAAGGTAGTTTATGAAACAGGAAGGGTAATGTGATAGTCGGCATTAATTTATGGCATTTGTGCAACTATACCTGACAAGAGTACATCTAATGCTCAACACTGATATGTAAAATGACTTGGTTTTTAAGACCTGAATTTGGGGGGGATCAATTTTATGACTTGATACATATTTTGTGGGGCCTTACACACTGATAAAAGTAATTTGTACTACGTTGAATTCAAAGCTGTGTAAAAAATAGAATACATATATTTCCACATAGACATTTTTCCTCATGGGCGCAGAAGAAGGGTTTGCCAGCCATGGCCATTACTAATATACACCTTAAAGAGTGAGTGGTGCTATACTTCACTTAACAATGTATGTATGTGACCTGACAAAGCCCTGGTTTATGCATTCGCAGGTGTGATGCACAAGTAATGTGTAACAATATACTGGAAATGCATATACCTGTATTACTTTCAAAATAGATTTTTGAGTTCTGGTTTAGATCACACAATGCATTCTGTGTTATGGAAGGTGTGTAGATGACTGTCAGTAAATTATGAAGTCCCTCCTATGTCTGAAAATGTATTAATGATTACAGAATCATAACTAAGTTGTCATTTGTTACACATATAATAAATATGATACCATGCATATGCTGAATCAACCTACTATGCATAGGTATCATCATGTATCATTATCTTTATATTTTAATTTTGTGAAAAAGTACAGTAGGACGCCATTAATAAAAAGTGGAGTTTGCTAGATTAGAACCCTAACTCACCAGGGTTCTCATAATGAACTTAAACATTGTGCCACTGGGAAAAGTAAGCGGCAGGCATAATTTTTACAGTCAGTAGTGTCCAGAGTGCTGATGGCCATACATCATCAATTAGTCTGTTTGCACAAAGGAAGGCAAAGCAAGTAACAGTTTTTTCCTTAACCAGTGAACACTGTTTCCACACATGTGAGCTAGGAACAAATGTTACAGGCAATACCGAATATATATTCCTTCTGTTAATATTCATTATGATCCTTCCTTAGTGAAAATGACTACTGTGGAACTCGAACCAAGGTCCACCTATGTCATCTATTGTGTACCTGAATGTATTTACACCTTGTGCTGCACACAGAGTTGGCCACAGGTGTAATTTCTGCTGTCATTATCATCCAAAGTACTGACCATCATGCAATGTTGCTAAGTGTGATTGATTTTTCTAAGGCAACTGACATTAATTTTAAAAAGTTTTATACCATGATTGTGCTAAGCTATGCATCATGCAAATGTTAAAGACAATAAATAAATAAATAAATAAATAAATAAAGTTAAACAATTACACAGCTCTGGATTTGGAATATCAAAGTTATGAAAAGTACGTTATCATCTCTTTGCCACAGACACAACTTTGCAGAAGCAATATCATTGCAAGCAACTCACATTTCTTCTACAGTATTAAGAGAACATATAATTAGGTTCATATACTAGTACTAGGCTAACTACCGTTGTGGGAAATTTTCATCGTAGCCAATTACTCCATGTAAGGATCAAATCATGCACCTTGTGTCTGTAAGCTAAACACCTTAACCATTATACCAATCTCCCATAACAGGGCATATATTTAGGTTCATATACTAGTACTAGGCAAACTGCCTTTGTGGGCCATTTTAACCTTCCTCCATATAAGGATCAAACTCTGCACCTTGTGTCCATAAGGTAAACATCTTAACCATTATACGAATCCCTCATTTATTTTTTCTTATTAACATTTTTGTACAGCTTGTACATTCTCATACATCGGTTTTACATTTGGCTAACATATTTAGTGTAATGAGTGATCACTCAAACATTTATAAATATACAAATGCAGCTCTGTCTTTTTTTGTATTGTGTTCAGTCTTCCCTTATCTCTGCTGTAATCTCAGGCATGCAGTCTATAGTGCATTTTGTATTATTTTCCTTTAAATGTGAGATAAAAATACTTGACATTGAACAACAGTTTTCAGCAAAGGCTGGAGAATGTATCTGTTAGTGAACAAAATGATAAATGTGTGGTGTTTTGTTTCATTTAAAAGCTCACTGAAGTTAATTCCATACCTTGTAAGTGTATCCTCACTGACATAGCCACTGCAGTTAAGGTTATTTGAATGGCTATTGTGCACTCCATCTCTCCAACATCAATCATTCACAGTTACAATCCATTAGCAACTAACACTGGTGCATAGCCTATGCTATGTTTACATCTGTGACATGAAGTCAAAAGTTTGATATTCAGGAATTATAATGAGTTTCTACCTCATTTGCATATTCACAGTGCTCAGAGGGCTGAATCTACACTATTAAAAGGTAACTGTGTAACTAGGGAAATTGAAGGTGAGAAGGCGTGAGTATTTTGACAAAACAGAAGATTAGTATTCCTCTGAATGTGATTCATATCCAGAGAAGGCTAATCATTTTGCTAAGGTATGCTTGAATTATTCAAGTACATTCTAGGGGATTTTGTAAAATATCACAAATGTATTTATATATCTATGAGAAAATTGATAATTTATCTATATGCACATCTTATACTTTGCTGTTGTCAAAGGCAGTTTTGGCAGGCATTTGCATTTCTGCAATAGACAGGTTATACTTTCAGCACAACTATTATTTTTAGAATTTGATTTTTCAATGTCACTGACACTGTTGTTATGCTTTTGAGATGGCCGAGGGCAACCTCTACAGTAGAGATGGGCACAGTGAAACATGACTGGCATTCATAAGTAGACTTTTCTTTAAATGTGTACACATCCTGATATTTGTGTGGAAAGCATATATATATTTACTTCCCTGGTATTCATTTGTACAAACCTTTGTTTGTTTTGTGTTTTGGGGGTGGGGGAGCTACCTACCATTCTGTGGTCCAAGAAGAGAAGTGTGTTTCAACTGCTTTTCTGTTGAAAATGTGTAGGCGTGTTGATATTTATGTGTGAAACATATATACCCTACTTATTTGTACAAACCTTTGTTTGTGTGTGAAGAAGAGATGGGACAACCACCTAACACTCATTGTAGTAAATGAAAAGTGTGCTTTAAGTGCTTAATGTTGAGAAAAGGGTACACAGACTGATCATTTTTGTAAGAAATACATTAGTTATGTGATATTTATCTGTTTTATCCTTTTCTGTTTTATGTCACATAAGATTATGGCACCAAGCCTACAAATCCATGAAACCTCTCCTTTCAGTGATGTGGAAATGAAGTCATAATATAGGCTTTAAGGTGGCATGAAGCCTTTCTGTTTGAGGGGGATCATGGGGATATGGCTTCCAGAAAGGAAATATGGAACCAGTTAGTCAGCATTGTCAACATAGTCAGTGGTTGCATCTGAAATGATGATCAAATGTGACACTGGGCTGCTGATATGGTTTCATCAGCTCAGAGGAGGGCAGCTGCAATTGCCCAAGAACAGCTGGCTATGGAGGGTGGTCCTGCTACTGAGCCATTGAGACCAAATGAGGAGTTCCTGTCAGCTGTCAGAGATCCAGACTGTGCACCGCATGTTTTAAATTAAATCTGATGTGGCTGGGAGGACAAGTGTGTTCCAGGAGTTGCTTTCAGGTAAGCTTACATATGGCAAGATTATAATGGATTGTTGAATAAAATATATAGTTTTACTACTTCTTCTTGTGAATTTCTTTTTTTATATCTGTACCTACTGATAAGTAATAGAGTTATACAAGAGAGATGTTCAGTACATATGTATATGGGTGGACATCTCTGCCAATTTTCAGTTTCAGCAAGTTCATACAGGGCATATAGACAATTATGTATTCACTGTCCCCCCTGTGTTATTCCCATTGTGATGCTTAATTGCCATCCATTCCTTGCTTCATTTCTTTGAGGACCATCCACCCTACAAAGTGTGGTGACATCTGCCCATGGTAAGCATATGTTTATTTCCTTATTACTAAGCATTATTTAGATATAAAATTATCTATATGTCTGAGAAGGGTGGAATGAGTATCTGTATTGCTGTACCATCAGCAATTGTGTGACACATGTTAGTTTTTATAATGTATATTAGTTTAATATTAATGTAGTAGTAATTTCATTCCTTTGTTTGTCACTTATTATCACAAGTGATCCTGACTGTGGAAGTGTATGATGCCTATTACCTGATATTGATGTATCAGTAGGCTCTGATGATGATGATGGGCAAACAGAGACACAGTTGGAGAATGCAGAAGTTAAATGTGATATTGAAGTTTGACTCACACATCCCCTGGATTTCTGTCAGGCACAGTCAGTATGCCTACTTATATTCTTTCCACTGAGCCCTCACATAGTAAACATGTTGAGTGACACACTTGATCAGGGTAGTGTGGTTACTGCAGTTTCACTGTCGGTTGACTTTGACTGTAGCCAAAGTGTGAGCGGTGCTATGCAGTTGGGTTGGTAGGGGTGCTCAGAGGAGGCCTGTTGTCTGTACTCCAACTGATCCTGGTGTGCCATTACATGCCATTCAACATATGTTTAGGCCACAGGTATGTTCCACAAGTGGCTTCAAGGAATTCATTTTTGGTATCATTGAGCTGATTGTGCATACATGAACAAACTATTAAAGGGATCACTAGGGTTAATAATTAATTTTGGTGTAAATGAAGTGCTTGTGCATACATGGACAAACAACTGAAGGGATCACTGATAATAATATTTTATTTTGGTGTCACTAAAGTGCTTGTGCACACATTGACAAACTACTGAAGGGATAACTGAGGGAGGTGATTCATTTTGGTGACATTGAAGTACTTGTACATACATGGTTAAACTACTGAAGGGTACTGAATGGATCCCTGTGGGAAATTATTCAATTTGATGTCATTTCAGCACTTGTGCATACATCTGCAAACTACTGAACAGATCATTGGGAAAATAATTAATTTTGGTGTCATTTTTGGTGTTTGTATATACATGGACAAAGAGATTATTGGGGGAAATTATTTTAGCATCATTGAAGCACATGCACATACATTGGCAAACTACTGAAGGGATTGTTGGGAATAATAATCTATTTTGGTGTTATAGAAGTACTTGTGCATACATGGACAAACTACTGATGGGATCATTGGGTAAAAGCAAAGTCATTTTGTGACACTGGAGGGCTTAACAAACTACTGAAGTGATCATTGGTGGAAATTATTAATTTTGGTTGTCATTTGATTGCTTGTGCATAGATGAACAAAGTACTGAAGGAACGGTTAGGGTGAATGATTCATTTTGGTGACAATGGAGTATTTGTGCATGCATGGACAATCTACTGAAATGATCATTGGCGTAATCATTCATTTGGTGTAATTGAAGTTCTTGTGCATACATGGAGAAACTACTGAAGCAATTGTTAGGGAAAATGATAAATTTTGGCTGTCATTTGACTGCTTGTGCATATGCAGACAATCTACTAAAGGGATTGTTGGGGGAAATTATTTATTTTGGTGACAATGAAGTGCTTGTGCATACATGGTTAAATTAACTGAAGTGATTGTTGAGGAAATAATTCATTTTGGTATCATTTTTAGAGTTTGTACATACATAGACAAGGTAATGAAGGGATCTTTGGGGAAAATAATTCTGGTGTCAATAAAGTGCTTATGCATACATGGATAAACTACTGAAGGGATCAGTGGGGAAAATGGTGTCATTTACTGCTTGTACATACATGGTTAAAGTACTGTAGGGACCAATGCAGAATGGTGACTTGTAAGTGCATGTGCATACATGGTTAAACTGCTGTACGGATCAATAGGGATATCATGTTTTTTTAAGTGCTTTTACATACACAGTTAAACAACTGAAATGATTGATGGGGAAGTGGAGTCTTTTAAGTGCTAGTGCATAAGTGTTTGAACTACTGAAGGGATAGATTAAGAAACAGCATCATTTAAGTGCTTGTACATATATGGTTAAACTACTGAAATGATGGGTGGGGAAATTAGTGTCATTTAGTGCTTGCACATACATGGTTAAACTATTGAAGGGATCAATGGGGCAATTTCTTGGATTGCAAAGTAGATATCAAAGGCACAGCAAAGCTTTTAACAGTGGATGTGCATACTGTGCAGTACTGAACTATGAATTACAAGAACACTTCATTAGCATATGACAGTGTACAGAACTTCTCATCCTCATGTCATTATACTTAATTTCCTGACAGACATTGTAAATTACTATAAATGGCCTCTTTGAATTGTACCTTATCTGTGCTAACCCTTAAACATCACAGATACCCCCAGGCATTTGTGCAACAACTATGTATACTGCCAAGAAGAGACTCAGGACATGATGTGTGCAAACAAAATGTTGAGGAGATGTGAGTAGGACACTCTGAAAAGGAAGTGGAGATGTAGGGGTGTGCAGCTCATGTAGCAGACTGTGGGGAACCACCTAATCTCTGGATCAGACCGGGTTGTATACTTGTGTTATGGACTGCCCGAAAGGGAGATGGAAATGGAATCCATAAAAACATTCAGTTTGTTCCAGATAGATAAACAGTGAGTGAGGGAAGTAGGAAAGAATGAAAGGTGGAGTGTTAAATTCACATAAATGGCAAACTAGAAAGGATCACAGTCTCATTATGTCAGCATATGTGATGCAGCTAATAGTGAATGAGTGCAGTGTGTTTTGTTATGCTAGAATTTATAAAGAGAATCTTCACTGAGTTTCTATCACTGAATATCTCTAACTGAGATGGCAAACGTATCAAGTACTGCTTTGCTGAATGCTGTCACAGAAACAAGGTTAACAGTCCCCTATATAAAAACTGGATTTCTCTCTGTAAGGTTTGAAGTATTTTCCTTTCTTTGTGAGAATGCAGTCTCAGAGAATTAGCAGCAAGTGTGGAAGATGCTGTCATCCACATTTTGATACATTTTAACTGTTAGCTAGTAGGCGAAGATGCATTATCTGAACTGATTTATGTATTTGTTTGTCTATTTATTTATTTTGTATGTGTTCGTTTTAGTTGCTCATTTTAACAGATTTAGTTCCTTCAGCCTGGGTTCAATGATCTGACAAAAGAAATTATGAACTAATTCCAAATAAAGTGTATACTGGATTCATGAAATTATGATGATGATAAATGTGGGAAATTTGTGTGGCACTTACTGTGTCATGCATCGCAACTAAGTGGTTGAATCGCTTTGCACAATGCTGTTTCATATACCAAACATTCCTAATGCATATAAGGAAGTGTTCTGATTAATTCAAATGAAAATAAACAATATGCTTCTAAAAATAAGAGATAGTAGGTATATAATTTAGAGATATGCTATTTTTTATGAACAATATTGCTGTACATCATGTTTGAAGCTCATATACAGGGGTCCAGTGTATGACATGGAACTGAAACAGGAGCTACAGCTGTATAGTGGAGCCTAATTCTAGCACTCTCCTCTCCAACATCTCAGCATAATATAGAAAATGTGATAAAAATGGAAAATATCACCTTTTAAATCTATATACCGGCCACAGTCTACAAAACCCAGCAAAGTTTTATTTCAAATAATAGTCCAAGTTTTCTTTTATGAGAATAAAAGGATGAGGCACAATAAATGCAAGCCAGAATCACTAAAAAACTGTCTGCAACAACGAGCAGGAGACAGTACTCTGGGAAGTTTTACATTTCTTTAGATATTTTTTAAACAGGAACACAGTGAATTGTTCAAGCCTGTTTTACTTTACTTTTATATTAGGCAAAATTTTAGCTCTGCTTTTGTTGTGCAATATTATTTTTATTTTTAAAATGTTATCATTTTCATTCTGCATACTGTTGAGAAATAATTTCTATTCTGCATACTGTAGAGAAGAAATAAAACTTTAATGAGTAATGAAATTGCATTGAAACCAGGAACATTAATTTTGTATTGCTTTATTCTGGATAGAGTAGCTGTTTAAAAAGTTTCAGTGCATGTGTAAACTAGTATAAGCAGATTTTTCTCCATTTTTTATTCTTTTATACATTAAAAAAAATGAATACTCAAATGGCCTATCCATACTGCAAGAAAGTTTGTCTCAAATAAATAACTGGTGTCAAAATCATGGTCTGAAACGAAATAATACAAATGCATTATTGTATCCTTTGGGAAGTCATCTACTCCAGGGAACTAACTTATTAACAGTACGTCCCTAAGAGTTGACACAATTGTTCAGGATTTGGGAACTTATGTGAATAGTGACCTAAGTTTTGACCAACATTTGACTATTTTTATAAGAAAGTTCTTCAGTATATTGCACAGCTTACAACAAAGGGATTGTATATAGATCTAGGGATGTCATTGTCCCCCTTTACTCAGGCTTCAATAGGCCACTCATAGAATGTAATGCTCCCTTTGGCATGCGTCTGTTCAGGCACAAGGAACAACTGGAACATCACAGAGTTACCTTACTAAAATGGTACAAGGTCTAAACAACATCTGCTACATGAACCAACTCAAAGCCCTGTCACTATACTTGGCAACCTACAGACTGCTAAAACGTGATCTGTATCTGGCATACAAGGGATCCTCTGTCCCCTTATTGATAGATTTATTTCATATCAGCAAGTCAAATGACATCAGAAATGCTGTCCGATATTAAACCTCTTCTGCAACATCAATAGAATGGCTTAAAGTAATGGTTTACTATCAAACGTTCGAAGTTCATAACCTAAATGTATCAAAAGTGTGGTTTATATGAGCAATTTTCGCAATATTAATTAGATCATAATGTCATAAAGTACATTGATTTGAAACTAGTGCGAACATTTCAAATCCCAATATTTTTTAATGCAATACAGCAAATCCTCCACTTACCTTTCCTTCCACTTACCTGCCACCTTTTCAGTAGTACTAACATACCACTTTAGTGCTGCATGGTGCTGTAATCATGGTTTTGCAGTGGGGCAAACCACCCTGCACCCCCACACCCCCTGCAACTTATATATTCCAACTCCAAGATCACACTACAGTGAGGAAAAGGGTAAATTTCCCATTCCGCATTGTACTGCAATTTATAGTCGTAACATTGACCATGTATAAGCTTATGCACAGTAGCATTTGCTGCAATGGATCCTCACTGATATGATGGTCTGCAATACAGGAATTAGATAAGCCTTGCATTTGCTTGTTTTTTTGGCTTAAATAACCAGAGCTGCTCTGCATTTAGCATCTTTTTCAGAGGCCCAGAGTGTTTCTGCTTGAGTCCAAGCCATCCAAAGCTACGAACAAGAAATTAAACTTATTTTGAGCTTGATCTGAACTTTTTCATCTGTATTTTACTGTTTTATTGCATTAACTTGTGCCTTTTTGACTGTTTTTATTGTCTGTGCCTGTTTATTACCTGGACTTGTTTTGCACTGAAATATTGCTTACTTAGCATAGACTAGATCTAGACTTGCTGAATCTAACCTGTTTTTCATACACTTGAACTCAGATCCAGCCATCTTACATTAAGAAGGGATGCCCTGTACCCTTGTGGAAGAAGAGTGTGGATATAGCTTTGTCTGAGCTGGGGATTGCTGCAGGAAGGATCATTGCTTAACTTCCTGTTAGGAGAGTAGTTTAAAACTGTTTAACATTGACTGTATATAAGCTTTCTGTTTTTGTGTATCTGCATACCACACAACAGGGGTTAGTGGTGCCTTGTATAGACGCACATGCCTAGAAATAACTTTTTCCCTACACACCAGTCAGTGAAACATCCCCAGGTTCTCTGCTGCTCTGTGGGCAATGCAGCTGCACACTTCTGCATTGCAGGCAACTCAGCTGAGCACTGAGCAGTGTCACCTCATTTTCCATTCCTGATCTTGTATAGAATAAATCCCCTTGTTAATCCCAGAGCAATAGCTGATCTAATTTGCCCTCTCTGAAATTAGTATTGAGGAATTACCTGCTAGTAGGGACAGCCAGTTTCCCAACATTTCTCCAGTCAGCCTAATTGGTATGAGCATCCTGAGGCAATGTAGCAATTGCCTCATATATACTGACAACCACTTGCTCCTAAAGCAAACAAATACAGTATGTGAGAGATGTAACTATACCATGAAACTAGAATCAGTGCTGTCACATAACAATAAACAAGACATTGAACAGGTTTTCAGCAAACACACCTCTCCACTCACACAAAATAAGGTGAAGACACATATCAAGACATATAAACACACATGCGTGGAGGTACTCACTAAAAGCCTACCAAAAGACCAGAGACCTCCCAAGTGCAAACAACCTATGCATAGTGGTACATGAACAGAATCCACCACCACAGGTAATGACATACCTATCACTGTCTCAACAATTAAGCCCCTAAGGTAAAACACTTCAAAACCTAATGTCCTAATCATAGGTGACTCTATAGTGAGACACACAGATGTCCCCTTCACCAGGCTGGACAAGGAGAAGGTCATGGTCAGCTGCCTGTCAGGTCCCAGAATCTATCAAATGATGCATACACTCAAGTCACTCAGCAACAATTACCCTTATGACTCTGTCATAATGCATGTTGAAGTGAATGACTTCAGACGTACTTCTCTGGACTATATGAAGACAGGCTTGACTGAACTCTCAGATTATATGTCCCAGGAAGCTAGGTCCCTAGCCCTGAGCAGCATTCTATCTTTGCCTTGGATGATTCCACAATACAGACAAAAAATGATTAATTTCAATAACTGGCCTAGCTTCTGGTGTCATCCCAGGGGGATCCAGTATCTGACAGCTTGGGAAGATAAGGTCAACAGACCATGCTGCTTTGCCAGAAATGGCCTTCACCTGTCTCCTCGAGGTTTTTGGATACTAACAAAGATGCTTGCCTCCCCCATAGTGCCTTTTTTAGGCAATGTCAAAACAACAAAACTTCCGACATAAAGAAATCCACTAGATACAAACTCAAGGTCATGCTGCTTAATGCTAGGAGCTTAAACAGTAAACTGCACTCCCTGGAGGCACTCCTCACCTTGGAAGATGCTGACATCTGTGTAGTCACTGAGACTTGTTTCAAGGCTGCAGATAGCACCCAGGCCATACAAGGCTGTAATGCTTTTCACAAGTTCAGACTGCAAAACAAGCATGAAAGAACCAAAGATGGAGGTGTATACATCTTCATTAAATACAAATACACCTCGACACTGGTAACTCTGTTGAGCTACTCCAGGTCCAAATATCTATAGGCAAAATACTATACCACATCATTGCTAAGCTGAACCAGGAGCAACACACTGCCTACCTGGACTTGCTAGAGTCACTCAGTATACAGCCAAACACCTTGATCATGGGAGATTTCAACTATCTTCTATCAACTGGGCAACTTATATGAGCACAAACACAATAGCTCTGAGGTTCTTGGATTTTCTTAATTCTTCAGAATTCGGGGGTGAAATTTTCAAAATTAATAGCCACTTTTCTTGTTGTTCAAAACAAGTTTGTGTATTTGGCCATGTGTCACCATTGTCCTGTATTTTACATTGGAAAGACTTCTAGGCAGTTAAAAGATCACATTTATGAGCACAAGCTGACAAAGACTTTGTATAAACATATTGATGATTTTAATTCACATTCCTTTGTTTTCTGGTGATCGAGCAAATTCAAAATGACCCCTAGGTTAGATTATTAATGAACATCTTGATAAATGTAAACTTAAGTGAAAACTTAGATTAAATACCACATATCACCCAGGGTTAAACGAGTCTTGTTCTATTAACCTACTTTTAAAATTAAAGTATTACGATGCTGTTTAATTATTTAATTATTTTATTGAACAATTTTATTGAATGATCATTTGGAAGATTCTAGTGGCTGGCTTGTATCAGGTGTTCTTAAAACTGTTGCATTTATTTATGATTTTAACTTGATGAGGTAGTTCTAATAAAGTTCCAGGAATTATATGGAATGAAAGCGCTCAAGTTTTAATTCAACAAATTGGAGAAACAATCCTGTCATTGTTTGTGTGCTCTGCAACAATTTTTCAGTGTCATTTGGTTTCATATGTTTTCTCCAGCTCTCACTTTGTTGATAGCAATCTAAACTTCGATCACCATGTGTTCATAGTGGTAAGGAAAGCCTTCTACATTACACATCTCATAAATAAAGGCATCTCACGCATCCAAGACTAAGGAGGTTATAACTCCACTGCACTTGACCATTATCGGACCACTAATTGAGTACAATGCTCCCTTCTGTATGTATCTCACTAGACAATTGCAGCAACTGGAGAGACCACAAAGGTTTCTAACCAAGAGAATTCAGGGCCTTCTAAATGTGACTTACATGAAAAGACTGAAAGCCCTGTCACTGTACTCTGTATCATACAGGCTGCTGAGAGGCAAGCTGTGCCTGGCCTACAGAGCAGTCTCTGACTCTGCCCTAATGGGAATGCTGCACATCCACAAATCAAATGGGACAAGAGTCACTCACACCAGGGGTCTCAACCTAGCCTGTGACATTAACAGAACATGTTGGAGAGACAGATATATCTCCCAGAGATTACCACTCCTTTGGAATAAGCTCTAACTTCACGTGAAGCAGAACTCCTCAATGACCCTATTTAAATGCAACCTTGATAACTGGACGGGTGACCATAAATTCACCCCAGGAGTGGCTCTTATGTCCCCCATGGACAGGGGTAGTCGGTGCTGATCATAAAATCTCTCTGCTAACAATTACCATCTATGGTCAATTAGGGTACACATCTTTTTTCATGGCTAGGCTTGCAAAGGCCCTAGGGCCATTAGTCTAGTAGCCTCCTATGAACCTAGAAATTAAAGTTAATCTCCCTCCATTTTTAAGCGCAACTTAGATCTATGTATGGGAAACAGACAATTTACCACAGGACTGCCTACTGTATTACCAATGGACATAGGCAGTTCCAAAACACTTTATTCCTTGCGCAGGTCCACTCAGATTATCTTTGCAATGATTTTTGTTATTCTTATTGGAAGTAATATAGAATTATTGACCATGGGATGGGTAATTTCAAGCACAAAAAGGGAAACTGGCTGCACTTAAAATGTCTGGCCTAGTACTTACCTATGAACCTGTGCAGTGCAAACTGGTCATTCTGCAAAGGTAAATAAATGTGTTTCTGTAGAAATGTAGCATAACTAACCATGTGACATATATAATACTGCAGTAAGTTCACTTTATTCATGCATTTTCACTCCATTTCACAAGGTGAACAATTTGGGAAAAATGTGGCAATATTAATGCTAACAATAACACTGAGATTCATAAAAGAAATACAATGTCCCCGTGTTGTACCAGGTTAGCTGGCTGCTGTCTCATAAACAGATTCAGAAAAAGTGCAATTTTTTCACTGAACATCACAAGTTCAGTGTACATTAAAGAAAAACAGTGACAATTAAGACAAATCTAAGGGGTTGAGTCATACATGCATGTCACATAAACATTAAACAGTCTTGCTGATTGTTGCACAAAGTTAATGCTATGGACTGGTAATGAACTATAACTTCTAGGCTTGGACTGATTCCCTCAATATCTACTTTCAAAGGACAAATCCTTTAATCAGTTTTCAAGAATTAACTTGAGAGGATGCATATGTGCCGAGTGTGCGTAAATGGTAGATTAAACAAATAGTAAATATAAAATAAATGTTCAAGAAAAACTGCAGATCCTACTGAGTAAGCAGCAAAAATGTGTAGTCTGCTTAAAGTAAGGCAGTCTTTACATATTTGTTGTAGAGCAAATGCACGTCATTGTCTTCCCTGTTTCAGCTTAGTTGCACAATGCTAATTGATTTTATTGTTAAGCCTGAATTAAGTATATTGCTGATACTTATTCATTAGTCTGCAATTCATTCATTACTCTTAGCAGCTGAAACAGATTTGAGCAGTTATTTGTTATTGCTATATTATCTGAACCTCCAGATATAGTACTGTGTAAATTTAACAAGTCTAGAATTTTAGTGAAACTACTTGCCCACTATTGTTTAACTGACTACACTCAATTAGGCTTGTATAGCTGATACTGTATATGCCTGTTGTATGCTGTTTATTTGATTGGTTACACCTAAATAAATTAGTGTTATACATTTTTGTAGTGCTGATTGCTGTGCTGAGTGAAAATTGCTACCTTTTTCTCATTCATTTCAGTTTTTCTCTTGAATACGCTTGCTGTGTAGAATTTAACACTATTGGAAACTTGTTGAATGCTTATTAAGATACTAAGTTAAGGATGGCACATCATTTGCTTCCATCATTGAAATTTACACTGCTGTGATTCTGAATGTAGTCTTATTATGTATAAGTAATATTTCACTGTTGTGCCTTGCCATTGCATTGTTATTCATTATTCATTACTGATAATATGTAAGATAATACTCCACTGTAACTACTACTTTTTCAAGAATTTTTAAACTGTAGTCAATTATTGATATTAGTCTACTAGAAAAAAACTGATTTACTATATTAGTACTTTCTGGCACATACTGCTAATTGGTGTTACATTTCTGCTTGTTACTGATTGCTCTACTGTCATGAAATCTAAAGTAACCAATCTATAGAACTGCACTATTGGGCTATTCTGTCTAATGTGCTCTTGTTCTTCATGTTTAGTGCTATACTATTACTGCGTTTTAATTATCAGCCCTGCATTTATTACACATGGAACTATTTGGTTTGACTGTCCAAACTATTTGTCAGTTATTTCACAGTGATCCATTGGGTTAGACATTCCTTTGCTCATTATTTTCACTAGGCAGACAAATTAACTGTTTATTTCAGGTACTGTTTGCAATCTCAGTTCAGATTATTATTGTTCTTACTTTCTACTTATAATAATTGTGCCACTCTTATGAAAACAGAAGCTATTGCTGTCAGAAGTGGTTTAAGTACAACTAAGTTATACTATCCAATTTAAATGTGTTGCTTCTTATTGGTTACTGCATGGTTGCATTATATTGCTGTTACTTTTCATTTTTTGCACTTGTGAATACTATCACTATTAATTATTGTGTCCAGACAATACCAGCTTTTTACCAAGAACACATCTCACATTTGTACATCTTTTGGTCACATCTCCTGTTATCACCATTTTCAAGTCCAATCTGTGACCTCTATTTTACATCTAAAGCAGGTTTTTAACCTACCGAGTTTTCACAATCTCCATTGATTATATTGGCCATTATTGGATCTCAGTTGACTTAATCCCTTCTGTAGACAGCTTGATAGCAATACATATTTTGAGGCAATGTAGTAATTATCTCATACTTACTGAAAACAAACATTATTGTTACCTAACGGTGTTTCATATATGTGAAACCATTAAGTTTTAATTGAACATGGAGGCTATCCGTCACCTAAAAGCCCACTTTGAAAGCACAGTACAGACACAAGCCGACAGTACAGAGCCCTTCCACAACACCGACCTATGCCTTTTAGATAAAGGATCAAGAAACCTTAAGAGACACAGTGGTGCAAATTCCAAGCATGTAAAACCCACTGAGACTACCTCCATCCACGCTAATGTTTCACTAATAGGTGACTCTGTTGACCGAAATCCAGATATCACCTTCACCTGGATGGATAATGGTAGGATGACAAACTGTCTTTCTGGAGACAGGATTCATCATGTATAAGGGCTGTTATATCTTTCCATCTTGAAAAATGTGATTATGATGTGGTATTGCCCACATGGGGTGAATGACCTTAGGTGCTGTATGATTGATCTTACTATGCATGTGTCTGAGGTAGGAAAATACTACTGTTGAATGGTATCTTGCAATTATCCAAAACGATGCTGAAATTCTAAAGCAAGATGAATGACTTTAATAATAGACTCTAAAGCTCGTCTCATTCAAGGGTGATCCAAAACAAGTTGGCTTGGGATTAGATGGCTGACAAGCCTTCCTGTTTTGCCAGGGAGGATTTCCATCTTTCTTACCATGGCTTTCACATTCTGGCAGATGATTTTGCTGTTTCCATGGTGCAATTTTTAGACACAGTCCATTTGCTGGACATTAGTAGTTATTTAGTCACTTATTCAAATCTTACCCTTTGTGATCTCAAGACGTTTAACTCTTCAGGCTTGTCTGTCAAGAGATGATTCTTTACATTCTTGCAAATTCATATTTATCACTTCAGTAATGCAATTTGAATCTATAATAACTAGTGTTTGGTCAGCCTCTGCTGACCCATTCTGACTAATTTGATCTTGCAATCCATGGAATTCTCAAATGTTTTCTCTAGCAACACAGTTCAAAAACATTGATTTTCCAGCACACAGCCTTACTTATTGCCCAACTCTTATAACCCTATATGACTATGGGGAAATCCATAGCTTTGACTATTTAGACCTTCGTTGACAACACAATGACTTTGCACTTTGAAATGTTATCTAAATTTGTCATAGCTTTCCTTCCAGGAAAAAAAAAAAACATTCTTTAATTTTATGGATGCCGTCACCATCTAGGGATCTTTCAACCTAGGAATATAAAATTTGCCTCTGCCTCCACTTCCTCCACATCTATTTGCAATGAACTGATAGGGCTTTTTTTCTACTTTTATCTTCATCAACACTTTCTTACTTTTATCCATTAGAGTGGCATTATATATATATATATATATATATATATATATATATATATATATATATATATATATATATATATATCTGGGGTTGTTAATATTTATCACTGAAATTTTGATTCAAGAAAATGATTTTTACCCAGAATTTCACATGATATATTCATTTTATAAGTTATATGAGTCGAGTGATTACACAGTCATGTTATACTCA
This sequence comes from Protopterus annectens, assembly GCF_019279795.1. NCBI lineage: Eukaryota > Metazoa > Chordata > Ceratodontiformes > Protopteridae > Protopterus > Protopterus annectens. The sequence goes on from NC_056733.1 coordinate 438,053,663, forward strand.
TTTCGCAATCATGTAACCTCAAAGCAACAACATAGTACAAATACATCATGCCCCAAAAAGCTTAGAATAGCTAGTTGGGCCTTGAGTGGAAATACCTACAGATTTAGTAGAATTTGGCATTGTGTACACATTAAAGTTAGCTGAATTTAGTACTGTTAGCTTACTCTGCCCCAGTAAAGCACCATTATGCTAGTTGAATGTAGTACTGTTTAGCTTAATCTGCCCCAATAAAACACGGTTATTAGTATGCACCAACAAAGCACCCTGAATAGTCTTCCAACCACAATATACCACACCTTGTTAATCACAAACCAAAGAACTGGGCATTAGGAATATGAATTTTCTAATCTCTGTAGCCAGCTTGGTGGATATGGGCATCTTGAGACAATGTAGTAATTGACTCATGTTTACTGACAATTGCTTAATCCTTAAAGAATCAGACATAGGATGCAAGAGGTGTAATTAAACAATGACACCGGAGGCTATACTCTCACGTACAAGTCCATATCAGGTTGTTGAAACAACACACACAACATCCACCTCACACAGTACACAATACACACATAGACTAACATATCCTTAAAAGCAAACTTCCTAAACAGCAAAGATCACCTAGACCACCTGCTGTCAAATCTATGCCTCAGCAAGCCCAAAGGCACTCAGAAAATACAACACATTACACCACACATACTGTCAGTCTCAGGGAAGCCCCAAACACTAAGCCCCTAAGGCAAGCAAACACACTTCTCAGGACTCTCATTGTAGGAGACTCGATCTTAAGATATAAATGTGTCCCTCTAACCTGGCTGAACAAGAGAAAGATAACTGTTAGGTGCTTATTTGAAGCTGGATTTGCCAAATCATGTATATGCACAAGTCATTCCACCAGAGGTACCAGTATGATTCCATGACAGTCCATGTAGGTGTAAATGACCTGAGATGTACTCACTGAACTATATGAAGTGAGACCTTATGGAACTTTCAGACTATGTATCTCAGGCTGGTATGAGCCTGTCACTGAGCAGGTATTACTATCAGCTAGGATGATGCCAGAATATGAGAAAAATATGACTGATTTCAACAAATGGCTGTCTTTCTGGTGTCATCCTAAGGGCATCCAATATTTGTCAGCTTGGGAGGACATGGTCAACAGACAGTGCTGCTTTGCCAAGGATGGTCTGCGCCTTTCCGCACTAGGCTTTCTAATACTGGCTAAGGGTTTGTCTGCCCCTATAGTGACATTTTTAGGCAATGCCAAATTGACAAACCTACCAGCATAGCAGCATGAACTCAACAGAACCTCATTGTGTTACTGTTCAATGTGAGGAAACTAAATAAAAAGCTGCATTCCTTCCAAGCCATCCTCACACGTAAGAATATAGATATCTGTGCAGTTATCAGGACATTGCTTAAAGCAGGCAGAGAGTACCCTGGCAGTGCAACGTTTCAGTGCTTTCCACACTTTGAGACCAGTAGCTGCACAGACAAGGGCTAAAGGTGGAGGTGTCTCAATATACATCAGTAACAAGCATACCTCTATGGTGGTCAAATAGGCTGACATGCTGGAGTTTCTTCATGTTCAGATCACCATAGACAAAATCCTGTACTATATTATAGCTAGACATAGGTCATCCTCTATGTCCTGAGAAGCTCACAATGCATACGTGGACCTACTGGGGACACTTACCATCCAATGTAGCACACTACTCAAGAGAGACTTTAATCATCCCTCTGTAGATTGGGAATCTTACAAAAATTAAAATCTGCCAACACAAAGATTCCTGGACTTTGTAAATATAAAACAACCTGGACTAAACAGGGAATACATCCATTAGAGGCTCCATCATCGTGGAGCTCATGCTCCCAAATATGGGAGAATGCTGCACCCATCCCAATGACTCATCCTTCCTGGTAAGGTCTGACCATAAAGCTGTTTCCTTCTAAATCAAACTCAACTCCATAATCCCATTACAATCAGTAAGAGTTAAGATCTATTCAAAGCAAATTATCTGTTAATGAGTGATGGTTTGTCTAAATTCAATGACCCTCCAAACCATGAGAATACAGCAGCTTATGCTAAATTGTTCTCAGAAATTCTGTACTAACATGTCAATGGTTAAATAGAGGGTGCTGTACCTACCTGAAGTAAGCCCAGAACTAGCCCCAGAAACAAACCTCCCTGGTGGTATCCCAAATTAAACAAGATATAGAACTAAAGAAAGAAAAAAAAATATGGCAAAAATCAGGGAAGGTAATTCTCATAAAGAAAAAAAGCTCTCTCCACAAAGTAAATAGGCAACTAAGAGAACTAATTAGGTCAAGCAAGACCAACTCTGAGGCTATGATATTCTCCCAGGTGAAAGAAAACCATAAGACCTTCTACAAGTGCATCAGAAACGTCAACTGGAGCACACAGTAATGTGTGAGCTGGTGGTTAATGGTGCCATATTCACTGAACCTGGCGATATAACGAAAATATTCTGCTAGCAGAAAAAATTTATTTCCAACTTTACCCCCAAATACCCTCAAACATAACCCCTCCAAGTATATCTAGAAAGCATGTACTGGCTGCACTCACAAAAATCAAGAATATGGCCTCATTAGGCCCCAATAACATCCCAGGATGCTTACTGAATAGTCTAAAATACAACTTTCAGGGTCATTATTTCACTATAGTCTTAAAACAGGCTTTGCGCCGCATAAATGGAGGACTCCAAAAGTCATTCTCCTTCATAAAGGAGGACCTTCAATAGCTCATGGAAACTATAGACACATTAGTGTGACTAGTATTATTTACAAAGCCATGGAAATAATTATCATGGAGATTATCAACAAGGACATATGATACCTCCAGACACTGGATCCATCGCTGTTTGGCTTTGTCAAAGGAAGGTCATGCTTACTGAATGTGGTGGATTTCTTTGAAAAGGTCACTAAAGCAGTGCATGAGGGTAAAACTGTGCATAATGCCTACCTATATCTGGTTATTGCATTTGATACAATACCCAATGGCATTGTCAACAAAGTTACAGAACTAGGTATACATTCCTTTATAACACACTGGATAGCTATCTGGCTCACTGATAGTATCCAGGAGGTTATAATGAGTGAGGTTACCTCCTGAAAGAGCACAGTCACCAATGGAGCATTCAGGCCTCTATTTTAGGCCCAGTCCTCTTTGGCATCTACTTCTTTAGTGTCAACATCAATGCCAAAGGCCTCTGAATAACCAAGTTTACAGATGATTGCAGACTGGGAGCAGTCACTGAATCCCCTCAAGATGAGAACAGCCTTCAGGAAGGTCTAATACTCACAAAACATGGTGCCAAAGCCATGGCTTAAATCTCAATATCAAGAAATGCATCAGTGTAACTTTTGAGAAGTCCACCATCCTAAGTAACTATGTCATCAATAAAACAGCCTTAAAAGCTGATTCACTAGTCAAAGACCAGGGAACTCATATAGATAGTAACCTAGCCTTCAACCAACATGTGTCTGAGCTTGTAGGAAAATCCTTCTATGTTGCTCAGCTTATAAGCAAGGGCATAGCACCTATGTCCAAAGAGGTCATCATAACACAGTACTCATCTCTTATCAAACCCATCATAGAATATAACGCCCCCTTCGGTATGTACCTTACCGGACACAGGCAGCAACTAGAATGTCCACAAAGTGTTCTATGGAAAAGAATACAGGGAGTAAACACAATATCCTATACTGATCACCTCAAAGCTCTGTCTTTTTACTCGGTATTGTACAGACTTCTGAGAGGTGTTCTTTGCCTGACATACAAGGCATCCCTGAACCTTGTTTTGTATGAATCTTTTCCACATCTGTAGAACAAGCAGCATTAGAACTACTAGATTAAAATACCTAAATTTTGCTTGCAACATGAATAGGACATGTTGGAGAGATAGATATGTTTTTTAGAGAATTCTCATTCTATGGAACAGGGTCCCCATCCATGTGAAGCAAAGTTCCTTTCCATCCCTATTTTAGCACAACCTGGACCTTTGGATGGGTAACTGTGAAATTCACCCCTGGTCTGGCTCCTATGTTTCTGTTGAACAAAGGCAGTCCATAAATCACCCCCTATAAATCAATTACAAATCAAATTTGTGGGTCACATTTATGTTGCAAGGATTGGCTTTTAAGGGCCCTAGTGATCATTAGCCTAGTATATACCTATGAACCCCAGGTCCCTGACTACTGTTTCAACTTTTTGGGGTGTATTGTCAGTATGATAGCTACCAGGGAAGGATAACTTCCTGAAGGATACTATTATACATTTCTTGGCATTTAGTTTTAGTGCATGGCTCTGACACAAGTTATTTGTTTATGTCAGCCCTTCCTGGAGAACATTATTTATTTATTTATTTATTTTATTTTATTTTACATTTGTTGACCGGGCTAGTCTGGCTGGATACATGTCCATTTTCAGCAGAGGCCCGAGGAGAAAAGCTCCACTATATACTAAGTACATTACATAAAAAAAATTTACTACTCTAAGATAATAGCTAAAATCAGATATTACAAAAACAAAAAGAACGAAAGATAATTTAAAAGAGAAACAAGTTTACAATAAGCAGTTCATTAGTGTCAGTGGGGGATTCTATGACTGCTCCTAATTTGCAGTCATCTGCAGATTTGGTCAGCCAGAGGTAGTTGATAGTCTCCTTGACTTCAGAGAAGTACATGACAAAAATGATAGGTCCCAAGACCAATTCCTGAGGACTCTGTTTGAGACTGGCCTCTTTGTAAAGTTGGACTGTTCAGTTTTAATTCTCTGTATCTTGACTGTGAGCTAGCTGGTCATCCACCAGATGATATAAGATATAAGGTTTTATACCTAACTTTTTGAGTTTGTCAATAATCCTGATTTGAATATTGTACCAAAATGCCTTAGCCAGGTCAAGATTGTCAGTGTGAATCATTTTGCTCTTGACTTTTACTTGGTGACCTTCTCAAAGAAATTCATCAGGCTGAGTAGGCATGAACTTCCCTTAACAAAACCATACCGAATTGCGTCCAGTGTCTGGAGATTTCCAATGCCATTATTGATCATTTCCATGATAATTATTTTCATGGCTTTGCATATGGGACTAGTGAGACTTATGAGTCAGTAGTTTCCAGGGTCTGTAAATGGCATGCCTTTGTGCAGAGGGATGAAAATTGCTGTTCTACATTCATGATGCACGAAACCTGTTTGAAGGCTATAGGTAAATAGTGATAATTGGTCAGGTTTCATGCTACTTAGAAGGCAAGATGGAATATTATCTGGGCCCCTTGAAACAGTATTCTTAGCCTTAGAGAAAGCACTGATGACTTGTTCCCTAATGATGATAGGGGGAATTATATTTTATGGTATTTCCTGATAGGAGGCTGAGGGGAGAGATGGGTAAAGTTAGAGCTGAATTTGTCTGCCAGTAAGTTTACTTTATGTTCTGGCTCAGTATAGGTAGTTCCATTAACAATGAGCTCTACACACAATTGTGTATTGCCTTTGAGGTTGTGGGCATAGCTAAAGAATGCCTTGTGATTATCCTTGGCTAGGAGACCACATTTACCTTAACTTTGCTTTTGGTAGACTTTATTGGACTTCTGGGTTGCTTGTTAAGTTTAATGAGAGTGATTGTATCCTGCTGGGTGCTACAATTCGTATTTTTGCCATGATTTTCTTCCTACTGTTATATACAGTCTATTGATGTTGTGATTTCAACAGGGTGGCTTATTTTTTGAGTTAATTCCATACTTATTCCTGGTGGGCACATCCACCTTTATGGCACTATTAACATACTTGTATATGGTTTCTGTGAACAATTCTGGGTAGGCAGCAGTGTTCTCATGGTTTAGGTGTGCTTGAAATTTTGTCAGGTCATCACTTAATAGTACAAACTTAGTCTTAGAGTAGTTCAAGAACAGTCCAGGGTTACCTGCATTACTGGGTTTTATTGTTTTACTTCAAAGGAGACCATTCTGTGGTGTGACCTTACCAGACAGGACATTACAATAGAGAGTGAGTATCCCTTTGCCATATTCATGAGCACCAAATTTAGTATGTTTTCACCCCTGTTTGGTGTACTGACAATCTGGACCAATGAGTTTATGTTTACAAAATCCAGGAATGTCTGTGCTTATACATTTGGTGTCATATTATTTCCAGTTAATAGTGAAGTAATTAAAGTCTCCCAAGAATATGGTATTGGGTTGGATGATAAGTGTTGCCAGTAAGCTTAAATATGTGTTATGGGTTTCCTGTGTCATAGAGGGGGACCTATGGCTTACAAGGATGAGGTATGGGATTTTGTCTATGGTGATTTAAGTGCATCATCCTGTTTGACGACCCTTGGGGTATATTTATTTTTGATGTAAATCGAGACACCTCCACACCTAGTTCCTGTCTGAGTAGTAGCTGTTCTAAGAGTATGGAAAGTATTATAGCCTTGCACTGTCGGGGTGGTCTCTGTGGCTTGAAACCATGTCTCAGTGACTGCACAGACATCAGTTGTCTAAGGTGGGGAGAGCTTGTAGGGAGTGGAGTTTCTCTCTAAGAATTAGCCACAGTTTGTTATATTTCACACAGTCAAAGGCTTTAGAGTAGTAAATCAGAAGTAAGTATTTTTCTGGTTTTATTTATCTATTTATTTATTGTTTTACGTTTTTTTTTCTAGCAGATGGGCTTTGATCTCTGGTGCTTCTGCCCATTCTAAAACCAGCTGTTTCAACTGACTGTTCTCACTCCATATAATGCCGGACTGTAGGTTGCATGGACATAAGTATTAACTTGCTAACATGTGAAAGAAGTGCAGTTGTTTTATAATTTGAGGATTTTTTAGTATTGGCCTTTTATGGACTGGGATATAAACTGACCTTTTCTAGTCTAGCAGACACTGTTATGTGTTTCAGGTTTGCTGGGAAATTCCAAGCAGCACTGTAATAGGGCTATTTTGCAAGATTTTAAGCACATTCTTTGAAATTCCATCACTTCCTGTGGCATTGTGAGTATCAAGACTTTCTACGGCCCATTTAACTTCAGTCTCCGGAATGTCTAGCTGTGGATCAGAAAATATACCATTATATCTATCACTGATGTTAGGACCCTTCTTATATTGTTCATTTAGTATATTATTAATGTGTTCTGCTTCTTTTAGGTCTGCCACATGTTTTTCCTTTATAATTGCCATGTTTAGCTGGAAGTCCCCCTTAATATCCTCTATCTTCTTGGACAGATCTCTTATTTCCCATGTCATTGCCTTATTCTATTTCTTTGCACTGTTCATTCTAAAATCCTTCCTTATCTCTTTGCTATTCCCTGAAAGACAGAATTCAGTTTGGTATGTTTTACTATCACCATTGCCTTTGTCTCTTATTTCCTCAGTCATTACTAAATCTATTTCAATCTTGTTAATCTTCCTTCTATCTAGAATATTGTTGTTGCCACCTCCTAGATAATATTACATTGTTTTGTCCATAGTCCTTCAGGTGCTTCCTGTACCACACCTAGTCCCATATATCTTTTTTTCAACTAAACTGCATATTCACTTGAAATATCGTTAAGATCATATCTCACTGGCCTACATGCTTTCCTTGATTAATTATATCCTAAACCTTTAAAAAAAAAGCTGAAGGTCTGAACCACAGTCAGCTGCAGGTACTGTTTTTGCCGACAATGTGAAACTCTTCTATCTTTAATTGCAAAAGTATATAAACAATCTGACTTCAGTATTGACCATCTGGCATATGACAATCTTTTAGAACAAGAATTTGGGACAAAGTAAAAATTAAGGTGGGGGAAGGAGGCCTAAAGGCCTAAAACCAAGGACATATATTTAAATCTTACAGCCATATAAAGTTGCTAACAAGTTTTGCATTAGCATACATTTTTTTTAGGTTATGAAGTGTGAAACTCATGTTTGCCATTACATTGTTACTTCAGTTTTCATTTATTTATAATAAAACTTACACATTTTAGGAGCAGCAGTAGAATATATGAGGCAAAAATCTGGACATTCTGTAAAATTCTGGACATTTGAAAGATATGGTATCTAGTGATAGTCATGTGAAATGCCAATTCCTAGGCTGTTCACTGTTTGCTATGACCAGTGGTTTATTTTGATGGAATTCTGCTGGACTACATCTTACTTCATTTCATTCTCGAAGGCTAATCCTGCCCATTAGTGGAGCTGTGCTTTGGCTACTAACTTTAACATTCCAATCAACAAAAATAAATGAGGCATGTGTTTTGTTTTTATTTCCAAATGTCATTGCAGATCCACATAATGTGATGAAGTTGCTCCTTTCCATCATCTGCTATTGGAACATAAAATCTTATCACTATAATGTTGAATGCCCTGCTTCATAGCTGGCCTTAGGCATAGGCCAACTAGGCGGCTGTGTAGGACACTACTCTAACAGGGGCACTTTTCTAGTAATCTGGATGGTGTAGGTAGACCAGGATGGGGGTACAGGATGATGTTGGGGGGGTGCTTTGAAGACCTTTTGCCTAGGGCACCAGTTGACCAAATGCCAGTCCTGCCTTGCTTTGTAGTCTGATTGAAATCATGTTATCATTTTGGTGTTATAATCAAGCACCAATTTGTCACCCTATTAATAACTATGAAGGCTACTTGATTTCTTCAGTTCTATATCACTTTGTCAAAAGCTTAATTGAGTGAATCACTAATCACTGAACTCAAATCAGCTCAATTAAGAGAACGACTATTTCAGGAAAACATTTCCTAGGGAAAAGGGAAAGTAATAGGCCAGCAATCGTCCATAACAAATACAACACAATTTAAAATGCTGCAAAGTGGGGGCTTCACTCCCCACAGTCCCACCTAACTAAATATACAAACTCCAATATCACACTACAGTGGGGAAAAGGGCAAATCCCTGATGATGGCCAATCATGTCCTTTCCCTAGGAAATTTTTCACTGATGCAATTGTTCGCTTAATTGTGCTTTTGCTGAATAGGGTTCAGCGATTAGTGATTGGCTCAATTAAGTTTTTAGAAAGGTGATATAGACCCAATTTCTTCTACAATATTTTTTTAAAGATCTTTTTAATGCATCATCCTTCTGGTCTAATGTTATGTGCTCCATTTTAGTAAGCACTAGTGAATCTAGTGGATCAAATTGGGATGTTCCTCCCTTTCCACTAGATTTTTCTTTACTCCTTTAAACACATAAGTACTGGACAAATGATAAGTCAGCTGGCTAGCTTCAGCTGTGTAGTCAGCCTTTTAGCACTAGGAATCCTAAGACCATGTACCAACTATTTAGTGCCCACAGATAATGAACTTATAATCAGCACTAATAATTCTACCAGTGAAAAATATAAATATATATAATCTGGAGGTTTCACTCTCTCCTATAAACTTTCCTTCTGTGCTTCACGTTTTCACCACAATGCTTCTCTAATCCCACCAAGATGTTTTACGGTGAAGCTGTAAAACAATCACTTTCAGAGCTTTCCAGAAATAAAATGATTAAGTCCAATAAAAGTCAGTCCATTCTCTATCTCATGCATACCTCCCATAAAAAGTCAACCTAAGAAAAAAACATTTAAAATCTATCATTTTCCAATGATAGCAAAAACAAAAATGCTTTAGCCATAGGTGACCCTCTTGTTAGCCACATTAACTCATCAGTTACAAGGCTGGATAAACAGAGTGTTACAGTGAATTGTCTTTCAGGCTCCAGGATATATGATGTCACAAGAGCCCTAAGAATGCTATCTCTTGACAGACAGATATACAGAATGACATAACAGAACTTTCCAGTATATTTACAAATGCAGGAAAGATGCTAGTCCTGATTGCAATTTTTCCTTCACCTTGAATGATGCCTAGATACAAAGAAAAGATAATTACCTTCAATAACAGGTTAAATGGGTAGTGTCATTCCAGGGGATCCAGCATGTGTCACCATAGGATGAGAAAATTGACAGTCTAGCATGACTCACTAAACATGGCCTGATCCTCTTGTTTCAAGGCTTTTGTATACTTGATAAAGCCTTTGATACACCTCTAGTGCCTTTTAAGGCAGAGTCCAATTCATGGATATTCCAACATAGCTAACCTATCAGTCCGAAAATCATATTAAATTAAAGTGGTTCTCCTTTATGCCAGAAGTCTAAACAATAAATTGCCTGATCTTTAGGCACTGCAACATTTGCAAATGATACATGTCTTGCATTACTGAAACCTGGCTTACATTTAAAGAGAGTACTTCCTCTATACCATGCTGTTGCACTTATCATGCTTTCAGGCCCAAAAGCAATGGTGGAGTTACCATATTTTTCCATGAAAATATTACCTCCAGGCAGATCTGTAGACATTCACAAACTGACCTACAGATCACTCTATGAAAGATTATTTATCAGAGAATAACGGTTTAGAGAATACCTTATTTGTCCCCTGATAACAATGTAAGATTCCACATTGTTTTAAATATCTTTCTATTATTAAAAATTATTTTGTTTTTGGGTGGGTTTAACCAATCTACAATAAACTGGGATGCACAAACTTCCAATATAAGATATGCCCAAAACTTCCTAGACTTAGCAAACAAAAATTCCCTTATCTAGCTGGCAAATAATATTGCTAGAGGGTACAGCATTCTTGACCTGATTCTTTCAAATAGTACTACCTTTTGCACCTGTCATCATAGTATGTATACAAAACATCTCCACAACAACTCCCCCCATAGGATGTAGTTCACAAAACATATCAACTCCCCCCATAGGATGTAGTTCACCAAACGTATCAACTCCCCCCATAGGATGTAGTTCACCAAACGTATCAAACATTCACAAAAAGTCAAAGGCTCCTAAACAAAAAGAGCAGAGCCTTAAAGTCCATGAGCAAACACAATAGGCTGAAAGCTATATCCTTGTAATTGTTTTATTATTGGCATTTGAGGGGAGATCCCTGCCTTATTTACTGTGGTATTAAATAGACAATTGTCCTGAACCTCTTGTTTCTCTTCAAGTTCAATGTCACTGTCACTGCTAGAGCTTGGGACATTACTCTTCAACATCAGATAAATAAAATACAATGGAGCTACATATTTATAATGCATTGCCTCCCAGAGCTGTGGAATTAACTTCCTATACATATTAGCCAGAATAATTCACAATCTTTCTTTAAATATAAATGAGATGATTGGACGGGTATCCACAAATTTGCTTTGGGATTCACTGGTATGACTACCCATGAGAAAGACGTGCTACCTGTGGAACTGTCATGCTGAGAGTGGCCATTAGACTCTGTGGTCTTGAAATATCTATGAATCAATAATTTCATTTTAACTTGTCAAATTAGTTTGCATACAATTATGGAAAAAAAAACAAGCCTTAGTAGAAGTTGTCATTACTGACCTTGTACAGAATGCATATATGCTTTCCTTTTAACAATTTTTCACTCACTCCAGTGATGCATAAATTGTTCATTTCCTACCTTCTCTTAATCCTCACTCATCCTTCTGGGTATTATTCTATGTGCAATGTTTTATATAATTCACATTTATTTCTATGAAATGTGCCTCTTTTCTTTTCTAAAGATCATTCCGCAATTTCTTTATCTCATTTACAAGATTCAATACATTCATTACATTCATTACAAATGGTAAAAAAATGTTATTTACATTTTTCTGGTAATTTTTTTTTTGACCACCAACAGTATTAAACCAAGGGAGGCATTACTATGGCAAGACTATTCAGATCCTGTATTCTAACACAAATGAATTATTTCCATAGATATTACTATTTGCCCCATTTTCTAGCATTTGATTTTTGGTCACCAATACCATTATATGTGACACCTTAGTATGCCTATGTAACTCAGGTTCTATATTCCAACTCATGGGAATCATTTCTGAAGATATTACTAGCTGTCTCAATATTTCTGTCAAAGTGCTATGAATGGCAATTTTAAAAATTAAATAATTTATTACATCCCCAAAATATGTTATAAATCTCTGCTCACTCACCATCACATCACCAACATTTGTTATCTACATGAAGATAACTTATATGAAGTTTACTTGTCATGTAAAAATACCTCTGCAAACACTTTCATGACATTTTTTTAACATTTTGAACTCTATTGCACATTTGGGACTATACCAATTTATTTCAATAATTCCTTGCTATCTGTCTTTCTGTTTCCCAGTACTTTCTAACCTCCTCTGATTGATTCTTACAGCCATCATACAAACTTTTATACTCCCTATAAAATATCCCACTTAAAAAAAAAAGAATCTTCTGTTCTTGACTCATCTAAATACTCTATGAACTCTGGCATTTCACTTATCATCACTCATCATTTTCCCTTTTCATACACTCTATAATCAATGCCTGATAGGAAAGGCAATTTCTAACTTGCAATCCAAACTTCTGCTTTTCCTCATCCAACTCCCTCTCAATATATTTATTCCCAAAATATTGATTTGTTTGGTAATCGCCAATAAATGTGAACACCACTCTCTCCAGTTTTCTAGGCATTTACTTGCACACGTGCCTGTTGGTAAAATATTCTTTCTCCATTCGCATGCTGGTGAAGTTCTTTAAATACTTTCTAGAAGTTTATGAATATAATATTCTGTATGGTTGTTTTTATTCTCTTTAAGGACTTACATCTAAAATCCTTTTTAGCTCTTAACCCCCTCCCCCATTTTATCATAATCCATTTCTAATTCAATTTATAACCTTCATTGAAAGCTAGTCTTGCAAGCTTTAATTATATAGCTTTAAAGTACCCTTTCAAATCAAATAACATTAGAATACATTGGGCCAGATTCACGAAGGCTTGCATGGAGTCTAAGAGTAGAGTAAGACTCCATCCAGCCAACATGTCTGCCGAGCGATCCAGGAACAGCCGGCAGGGGCATGCAAGAGAGCTCCATACCTCTCAACTGTCGCTGATTTTGACTCAAATTTTAACTCTGTCGCTCTTAATCCCTCCTAAAACTAGTGACTTTTGGAGGAAAGGTGGTGAATTACACTTAAAGAATAATGACAATAATTAAGAGTTATAAACTTCTTTTACTTCAGTAAATGTGTATTAATTCATATGCTCTGATTCTGTCAATGTTTCAAGTTAATAGCACTAATATTTTAAAAGTGTCCCTGATTGTCCCTGATTTTTTCTTGACTTGTCCCTGATTCTGTTGAAATTTGTCCCCAATTGGTTAAGAGGTCTGGAGAGCTCCTAAAAGTACTCTTTTAGTGTTAGTTTATGGACAGTGTTAGTTTATGCAAATTACCTCATTTGCTGCTGAAAGCTATGCAAATGAGGTAAATTTGCAATCCAGGAAACACTAACCTGTCCGAGTAAGAGTAGTGTTATTTGCAGAAATATACTCGGTTGGCAACTGAGTACCGTTCTGCAAATAGCAAAATGGAGCTATGACAGCTCCAAATAAAGGATGCATCCAGTTGAGGAAGCATGCCAATGGCCAAATATATGGCCATTGGCATTTTTATCCGTTGCAAAATAATAAAAAAATATATTTTCTTACCTCGATCTCTGATGTTTAAGCGTAGCACAGCGCCGCACAAATGTGTGGTGCTCTAAAAACCCTAAACACAAAAAATAAAAGCCACAAATAGGTATTTTATTCACAATATTCATCTGCCATGCAGATGAATGGCAGGCTTAAGACAACATGGCTACTGAGTAGTGGTTGCTAAAGGGGGAAGCTCAGTCTGAGAGATGTAACCAAGCATTAATAGGCAATCCTATGCAAGTGAGTATAAGGATAGTGAATCCCAAATTTCCCTGCCATGTGAACCATGTCCCTAGAGTGTAAGAGTAGGATTAGGGGAGTAACAGAGTAGACGCTAGGTGACATCACGAGGGGGTATGTATCAAAAAGACTTTAAGCTTATTGAAGCATAGTGGCATGTGTTTGCTGTGAGTTACTCAGGACTGGAAGAGGCATGTCTACAGTTGTCTAAACTGAAAACCAGAAACCGAAGGTGTACGCCATGGCTATCACTGAAGTTTCTTGCAAAGCTGCTTACACTGTGTGCGTGTGTGCATGCCTGTAAACCCGTCTAAGCCTGTGTGCGCATGTGTGTGCCCGTGTAAGCCTGTGTAAGACTGTCTAAGCCTGCATGCACAAATGTGCACCTGCCTAAGCCTCTGTAAGCCTGTGTAAGCCTATGTGCATGTGTGTGTGCTTGTGTGAGCATGTTTGCGCTTGTTTGCACGACGCTGCCCCCTGTGGAAACAGAAATGGGAAAAGGAAGGAAAGGAAGTAGTAGTAAGTTAACCAAGGAAAACTAGCAGAGCTGCCAGGTGAAATCAATCAGAATCAGTCAATTACACAGGCAGTACACTAGCCCAGCCCAGCACTTAAAACTCTGCAAACAACATTCCCCCATGTTTTTCTCAGAAACACTGCAACACTGCAGTCTACAAAGAGAAGTGAAAACTTAAAAAGCCTACTGAGACAGAAAAATGTTAGGGGCTGCCATTGCTATTATAAGGCAACATGTGCAAGATGCTGAGGGTGGTGCCATTGCAAATGCTGCTGAGCAACTCACAGTGAGGAGACAGAGAAGAGTGTACAGACCCAGGGTAACCTACCAGGGGCTACATGAGCTTGAGATAGTGGACCACTATAGAGTGGACAGAGAGCTCCTGCAGCAAATTGTTGAGCTGTGCAGGCCATGCCTCACACACAGAATAAACAGAGGGGATCCCATCCCAGTGAAAACCAAGGTATGTGTTGGCCTAAGAATACTAGCAACAGGTACCTTCCAGAGACCAACTAGAGATATGATGGGGATTTCACAGGCATCAGCATCCAGGATACTGCACCAGTTCCTGAATGCCATGTCAGCACATGTCAGTGATCATGTATATTTCCCAAATTCCCATGAGGTATTGGCCAGCAACATGCGTCTCTTCCATCAAATAGCGGAATACCCTGAGGTAGTGGGTGCAATTGACTGCATGCACATACACATCAAAGCACCAGCCGGAGAGCGGGGTAGGGCCTACATCAACCACAAGGGCTTCCACTCCATCAACTTCCAGGTCATGTGTGATGCCCAGGCCATAATACTGAATGTGTGTGCTGGCTGCCCTGGAAGCTACCACGATTCCCATATCTGGCATCTGTCGCTGCTGTACCAGACATTTGCCAATGGGGACATTCATGACGGTCACCTAGTGGGGGATGCTGGATATGCACTGGAGCCATGGCTGATGACATCCATCAGAAATGCACACACACCTGAACAAGAACTCTGTAATGAGGCACATGCACAAACACAAAATGTAATGGAGCTTGTGTTAGGGATGCTCAAGTCACAGTTCCATTGCCTGGACACATCTGGTGGAGCCTTGCAGTACTCACCAACTACATGTACCCAAATTGTCACGGTATGTGCCATGCTACACAATATGATCCTGCGAAAACAGCTGTAGCAGGAACAGCATGGGGCAGGGCCAAACAGCCCCCCATCATTGCCAAAGCCTGCACAGGTACAGCATGACTCAGAGGAGGAACAACCTGAGCCTGACCCAGTAGGCACAAGGAGGCATACCCAGTATGCCTTGGCCTTGGCAAAGAGGCAACACATAGCACATACACTGGCTCAGTAGGAACCCTGGTAATTTTACCTCCCTCTGACTTGCACATAAAATAATAGGGATGCCTAACTTGAAACTACCTGTTTCCAAACATGTATAGGGAGTGTAGTATGTGCATCCAACATTAGGCAGCCCTGCAGCACCACCTGAAGCATGATTATCATGTTTTAATCAATATAAAGCAGTGCTAAGCAGCTTTTACCAATATCTAGTATATGTAAACAAAATTGATCGTGCCAATTAGCTCAACGTCAGGCAACGTTGAGCAATGTTGGCCAAGGTTGGCCAAAGTTGACCAAAGTCAGTTAAACATGCTCATATCTGCTTTACTGTTCCTTAAGCAGTCTGGTCTTTCCAGCATGAAAATAAAAAGTAATGACAGGGGTTGAACCTAGGATACTGTGCACTATAGTCACAGTACTGAACCACTGAGCCATGATAGCATTTCAGTGGCACAGACACAGCAGGACAATTGTACACTAATGCAAACACTAAGAAATGCAGTATCATGCCCCTAAAGAGGCAAATGGGTTACCTCCCCCACACGCCTATACAGACAGAGAACATCAGGCTAGGAGGTGTGATGTGGGTTGTGTGGGCTATGAAGTCGCAGTGTAATATACGTGACATTGGACGCTAACATCTGTAGTACAGTAGTATGCCGCAAGCCACTATGATAGGCAACAGTACAGACTCAAATGGTGTCCTGTGCATAGCAGTGCAGGCATAGCAAATGTGTATAAGTGTCAGGTGAAACCCACATCCTATGTACACCCACAGTAACAACCAGGTGTGCCCCCGGGTAGAAATGTACAAAGAAGAGCTGTCACCCCTGTATGAAGAAATGTTGATAACTCTATGCAAAGTGTCGCATGGAAGCCCTGCTGTAAAAATACAACTTGATTTTCCATACACATATAGTATAAATGTCTATACCGGGCGTGCTCACACACTCCAACAAATGTAGTGGATTCCATTCAGCATCACAGTGAAAGGTCATACTGGGCATGCTCTCTCACTCAAAGAAATGAAGCAAATGACAGGCAGCAACATACTGAAAGGTCATACTGGGCTTGCTCACACACTTAGGCTAAATACGGATGTGATAATAAGGGATCTATGGACAAATGTGGATAGTCATCTCTACTTCCAGAAACACAATCACAAAGTGTTTTAAAAATCATGCTATGTGTAAACACAAACTGCCAAGGTCTATGCATGTAGGACAAAGGAGGCTCCCACTACTCAGCAATCAGACCTGTCAGAGAGTACCACAACACACTTGCGATGAACCCAACTAGGCATGTTCAGCAGCTTGAAAGACCAATGAAGTACCTTAACAAGAGGATTACTGGCCTCAAATAGTCGCCCCATGCAACAAGATTGAATGTAACCCAATCTGTACTCTGTTGCATACTGTCTACTCAGGAGATCTCTGCCCAACAGACAGATTCATGTCATGGTTACACTCAGATCTGTTCTGAGTTACAGCTCAATGGCAGTAAATGAACAGAGCCAACTGATATTGCCAACATCCTGGCAGATAGGATCACTGTTAACTTTACCCCCCTCTCACCCATGAAAGAGCACATCTCTATAATGGAAGACTGCAAAGTTTCTGTCATCACGGCCACTCAGGTAATAAACACTCTCCAAAGCCAGTATCACAGCAGCCATGGGACCAGATAACTTCCCAGGCTGTGTAGTATCTACTTCCCCGAAGTAAACATTAACATGGCAGGTCTGTGGCTGCTGAAGTTTCCAGAGGACTGCAAACTAGGAGCCATAATTGTAAACACAAAAGATGTGGACATCCTACAAAAGGGCCTCACTGAGACAGATGACTGCCATCAAAGCATGGGCTCTAGCTCAATGCCAAAAGGTGCATTCATCCCCTTTGTTAAAAGCTCTGTAGCCAAGAACTACAACAGAGGTGGTAGTATACTTCACACCGAAAGTGTGACAAGAGACCTTGGGTCACAGGTGGACAGTGGATACAACTGTGATAATCACATTCCCACAGTAGTCAGGAAGCCCTCCTATGTGGCACACATCATCACAAAATGTGTCTCATGCAGAATAGAAGAGGACAATGTTCCCCTCTACTCATCACTCACTAGAACTATAATAGAGTACAACACAACTGCTGCGATGTACCTCACAAGACAACTACAACAACTGGAAAGCCAGCAGCAATACCTCAGAAAGAGCATTAGTGGACTGAAATACATGCCATACACAGACCATCTCAAAATGCTCCATCCGTACTCACTTGCATATCGCCTACTCAGAGGTGTTGACTGCCTAACATACAAAGCTATGTCAAACTCACAGCTGTTGGATATGCTCCACGTAAAACACTCACAATCCCTCTGACCTTTGGACCCAAAACCACGAGTGAAATACAAAAGGAAGGGGTGTACCCATTTAAATTATGGATACCCACACCTTCAAGTTAGTGGTACAGCATGAGGCCTAGGAGACCATGCAAGTGCAACTAACATTGGCCAAAGCTGCCCATCAGATTGTAGCCTGCTACAGATCCTGTACCTTGTCTCAGGAACCTCACTCAGAATTCCAGAGAACAGTGGAAAGTATAAAGGTCCTATCAAACACCATTATATGAGGAGATTACAACTACCCAAAGAGTGAGTGGTGGAATTAGTCATGTACAACATCCTTCGCCCAATGTTTCCTAGAGTTTAAAAACCCTAACACCCTGGAACAGCTGGTCACCATGCCCACTAGAGGTGACAACATGCTGGACATGATCATCACCAACATGGGGTATCAGTGTTCCACTACAGAGATAAACCCCTCGCTGGTAATATCAGATCATAAAGTCATCACACTGGACATCCACATCCGGCACCCCCACCCAGTCAATGAAACCACTGTGAAGACATTTGCAAAAGCAAACTGCACACTTCCCAAGACCAAAGTGGAGCGTTACAAAGCCCTCTTGCTATAGAATAATGGTATACAATCTGCAGAATCATTTACAAGTGCATCCTATGAGCATTTACAGGGATGCATGGAATGAGACATCACAAATAAAAGCAAGATGCACTCCTCCAAAAATAGGACAACAATCATGTGGTTGTTGCCCATAAATAAGCTAGACAACAGAAGGAGGAAATAAACACATGATAGAGCCAACTTCACTAAAGGAAAGGCATCACTGATCATTATCAGGAAGAAACAATGATCGCTCATAAAATAATCCAAGGACAGTTTCAAAAGACAAATAGCCAAGTATTGTAAGAATAACAACCACAAAGCCTTTGGTAGCTATACCAGACATGTAGGTGTCAACTTCCAAATATGCTGTCAGCTACTGAAAAAAGGAAAGAAATACAATAAACCAACTTTCATTGCCCACATCCAGGGGGACAAGTTCAGCGTAAACTCCCCCCATCACCCGCAAAAGGGCCTGTGTCCATCACAGAAGGATGTAGAGCCCCAGACATCATGGACATCCAGGTAAAGACAGCCCTCACCAAAGCTAAGAACACAGCATCAATGTGACTGGATGGTGTCCCAGGCCACGTCTTACACTAGGCCCATGAGGAACTAGACCCTCACCTACATTCATTGTCCAGACACAAGCATACCACAGGCTATGTACCCAAAGAATGGCATACACAAACAGTCATCCAGCTCCACAAAGGGGGTGCCACAACAGAACATGGACACCATTGCCCAATATGTCTACTCAGCCTGGTCTATTTTTATTTATTTATTTTATTTTATATTTGTTGACCGGGCTAGTCTAGCTGGATATATGTCCATTTTCAGTAGAGGCCCGGGGAGAAAAGCTCCAGTATTAATTACAATATTACAAAACAAGTATTATTGTGACATAAACATATTATTAATTACAATGAACTTTAACATAAAAATTGATAAAAAAATGCGTTGAGGTGAAAAGGGAAAGGTATTAGAGATATGAGGAAGAAAAAGAATAGAGAAGAAGTGAGAAAGAAATAAGAAAAAGAAAAGAGGAGAGGGTTAGACTGGGTTAGTACAGGAGCAAGTCCAGTGTTTATTGAGATAAAGTTTTAGATTCTTTTTAAACAGAGGGAGTGATGTGAGAGATGAGATCTCAGATGGAAGCTTATTCCATATTTTTCCAACAGCATTGGAGAACAAGCAATCACCTGCTAAATTGTTAGTTTTAGTAGTATGGATCAGAGGTTTGTTAGAAGAGCGCAGGTGTCTCAGGTTAGTGTAAGGTGTAATGAGACTGGAAAGTATTGGAGTTTTGCTAGGTTGGTATAGGGTCTTGTGCACTATAGTAAGCTGTTGGAGTTTGAGTAGACTGGGGAATTCGAGCCATCCTAGTTCTTTTAGGTTCAGGCAGTGATGGGTCCTGAAAGTAGATGCTGTAGCAAATCTAGCAATGTTATTATAGGATGTTACTAGTTTATTGAGGTTATTTTTAGAGAGATTGGTGAATATTGGTGAGGCATAGAGTAGGGTAGAGATTAGGTGGGTTCTAGCTATTGTGGTCCTTGCTAGTGGAGTGAGAAAGGGTTTGATTCTATATAGTGATCCTATTTTTTTGTTAACTGATTTTATAGTATTGTTAATGTGAGAATCAAAGTTGAGATTATTGTCTATAGTTATTCCTAGTAGCTTAGTGGTAAGATCAGGCGAGATAACTGTACTGCTGTTGGAAGTGAGAGTGAAGTGTAAAAGAATGGACTTTCGGGTAGGTGAGAAGAGTAGTAGTTTAGTTTTCTTAGGGTTAAGGAGCAGGCATCGTTGAGAGAACCATTGTTCTACAGTGTTAAAGGCGTTTTGGGTAATAGACTGGAGTTCAGTTTGAGAGGTGGCTGTACAAATTATTGTGGAGTTATCTGCGTACTGAATGCAGGTGGTGTTAGGGATAGCTGTTTGCAGGTCATTGATAAAGATGGAAAATAGAAGGAACCCCTACAGAGATAGGAAGGTGATCAGATAGTACGTTTTTCCAGAGAACTGCCAATTGACGGTTATTTAAGTATGATGTGAACCAAGTAATGGAAGGAGCATCAAGTGAGAGAGAAGTAAGAATGTGCTGAAGAAGGTAGTGGTTAAACATGTCGAAAGCTTTAGACAAGTCAATGAAGACTGCAGATGATAGAATATTTTTATTGCAGTTAAAGTTGATGGAGTTAGTAAAGGAGAGCAATGCAGTGGTGGTGCTATGGGAAGGTCTAAATCCATGCTGACAAGAAGCAAGTAGGCTGTTTTGGTGAAGGTGGTTAAGTAGTTGTTTATGTATGCATTTTTCCAATATTTTAGCAAGAGGGGATAGGAGTGCTATAGGACGATAGTTAGAGAAGTCATTGGAGTTCCCACCTTTGTGGAGTGGAATAATATGAGATATTTTCCAGATAGAGGGAACAGTTCCTTCTGTAATAGATCTGTTTAAGAGTATAGAGATGGGATAGGCTATAGCTTTGGCAGCTATTTGAAGGAACTCTGCAGGGAGTATGTCGGCAGAAGGGGTGGTAGGTTTTATTTTATTAAGGAGTGAGAAGATAAAGGAGGTAGGAATAGGTTCAAAATGAAAAGAAGGAGGTGGAGTAGAAGAAGATGTGGGCAGGTTTGAGGTGTCAGGAGATAGGTGACTAGCCAATGTTTGGATAGCATTTGTGAAGAAAGAGTTAAAGGCATTAGCTGTTTGTGAGGGATTGTCAGGGTTGGAGCCTAGTGGGTTGGGTGTGACAGATTGGCCTGGGGAAAGAATATTATTAATACTTGTCCAGAATTGTTTAGGTTGCTTGTTAAAGGTTTGTTGAGTTAGGAGAAAATAGTTCTTTTTGTCTGTCAGAATGGCTTTTTTTGTACTGTTTCTAAGTTCTTTGAAGGTTTGGCGGTCAGTCAGATTTTTAGTAGTGCGCCATTTTGCCCAAAATTTGTTTCTAAGAGTGATTTTTTGCCTGGTGTCATTGGAGAGCCAGGCGGCTGGTTTAGCTTTGGTTCTAATAGTACGTAGAGGTGCATGACGGTCTAGAATGGATAGGAATGTGGAACTGAAGTGTTCTACTGCTTCATTAAGGGGAAGAAGGTTTAGTAGAGACCAGCTACATTGTTTTAGTTCAGCTAGAAAGATTTCGGAGTTAAATTGCTTTTTTGAGCATAATGTTAGGACAGTATTATGAAGAATTAGGTTTGTTCTATGTCTAATAATGTAAGTTAGTGAATGGTCACTTAGATCATCTGGAAGGGTACCAGATGTATAGGTTTGGTGGGGGTTATTTGTAAGTATCCAGTCTAAGGTAGTTTCATGGATATTGATTTTATTGGTTCTGGTAGGGCTATTGATAAGTTGTGAGAAGCCATATAAGTTTATATGGGAGGTGGGGTTTATACTTTTACAGGTATTCCAATCAATGTTTACGTCACCTAGGATAATTGTTTCTTGTGGGAGGTTGGAGGAGAGCCAGTTAAGGATATTTTCTAGTGTAATAATGTTAT
Organism: Protopterus annectens; assembly: GCF_019279795.1. Classification (NCBI taxonomy): domain Eukaryota; kingdom Metazoa; phylum Chordata; order Ceratodontiformes; family Protopteridae; genus Protopterus; species Protopterus annectens. The sequence continues at coordinate 438,075,736 of NC_056733.1, forward strand.
TTCCTGGGGGAAGGTATGTACAAATAATATTTATTGCTTTACTTTTGTTGAGTGGAAGCTTTAAGCAAATAATTCCGGTATTATTGTCAAGGGGTAGGTTGGGATGTATAGTACTGATTTGAATGTTAGCTTTATATAAGATAGCAACTCCTCCTCCCTTTTTGACTGGGCGGTCATGTCTTATAATATTATATCTGGGTGGGGTAATTTCATTGTCTTTAATGTGAGGTTTAAGCGATGTTTCAGATAAGCAAAGAATGTCAAATTGGTAGACATCTAAGAGGGCATGAACTTGAGCAATTTTGTTACATATACTACGAATGTTAACATGAGCAACTGAGAGGGTGTTGCCAGGTTTGGCAGTTAAGAGGGTACTAGTTATATTTTGGTAAGTGTTTCCTGTAGAATAGTCATGGTGAGGGCCAAGGATAGGATGAATGTCACCATCCAATAGAGCATGGACAAGTAATAGTTGTTTAGTCTGGAGAGGTTTATAGAGGCAGACTAGTGATTTTTTTATTTTGAGGTTGTAGAATTTGATATGTACAAGTCTGTGGTATTTGGGTAGTTGGTAGCTAGCTTTATAAGTTAGGTTTGTGGAAATAGAGATTAAAGGGAGTATAGTTGTAGAGGTGTGTGAGTAGGGAAAGGTGAGGGAGTAGTGGATTGGTTGTTCATATGATGTAAGGAGATAGGTAGTGGCTAGAGGAGTTAGGAGAGAGATACAGAAAAGTAGTTGGAGTTGTGAAGGGATAAATAATGCAGGCATTTCAAAGTTAAGGGAGATGAGAGAGGTAATAAGGGGTAGGTTTGTAGCAAAACTGAGAAGTAGTAGTCTGACCTGAGAGAAAGGAGAAGTTTAAGTTATGTAATAAGTGGATGTGAAGTGATGCTAAAGGGGTTGAGGGTGTTAATGATGAGGTGTATTTGATTGGAGTTAGTCAAGTGAGGGTGTGTCCTCTAAAGTAATATATGTAGGAGTAGTGGGGGTGGGTGGGAATTGGGGGCAGGGTAGGGGAGCCTGCAGGGCGAACAGAGCAAGAAGAGCCAAGCCAAGAGAGCAAAGTGTGATGGAAGACAATCAGTGAAGGAAGAGAGTGATCCAGAGGTAAGTCTAAACGTGGGGACTGTAAAAGAAAGCTCAGAGTCAAGTGGGAAGGAGGTCAGGGTGAGGACGTAGAACAAGGGTGTCTTATGACTAAGGGGAGTGAGTGGGTAAGTGAGTCCAAGAAGAGCTGAGAAATAGTGGAGAGGGAGAGAGTGCAGTAAAGGGGAAGGCAGTATAATGCAGAGAGCTATGCTAGTGACACTTTTTAGTGAGGTGCAAGGTAATGGTAAAGAGAGGTCCCTACCTAGTTTGGTCAGGTTAGGGGGACATGTGGAAGAACAAGAGAATGTAGGAAGGAGGATAGCGAGATGTAAGACTTATGTAAAAGAGCAGAAGTTAATGGCTGGGGGGGTTGGCTGTTGGCTTTCTTGCCCGAGAAGCTTGTCTAGCTTAGCAGAGTCTAAACAATCATATGGATAGAATTTATATCTGTATGAATTAATACATACTTTCACTTTTTTACAAAGGAAAACATTCTCTCAGTGAGCTGTTTAGTTATTCCCTTAGTTAGTACGGGTCTTCAGAGGCATCTGCCTGGGAAAATGCAAGTGTTTGACACAGGGACAGCCTGGAACACAGAGCTGGCAATAGATAGAGAGACAGAAAAAATGTGGTAAGGCAGGCAGTCCAATATTAAGGAGCAGGTAAAGAAGTTACATAAACCCAGTAACAGCTGTAACATCAGATAATGCAACACTTTGTACATTTATCACACTTCCATAGCTGCAAAATAAAGCTAGTTACAACTACAAATTCAGGGTGATGCTAAGCAATGGCATTAAAACAAGTTACGCAGGGAGCTATAATATAATGGGAGTAGAAAAAATCCCTTAGTAAATCAGCAAAAAGACTTATTTATAACAGCATATTTGATTAGTTTAATATCCTTCTGAAATACACAGTCAGATAAGAGTGGTTCACAATTACATTAGTTACTAAGAGTTAATTATAATACCATAAAGAAAAAAATATTAAATGTAAAGACACTTTGCTAAACACAGTATAATTGGGTTAATTGTGGGGATAGCATCGGTTAGAGCCCCACAGTAAGAGAGGCGCTAGATACAGATCACTAAGTGTGCTGGTTATATGGCGCAATTGGATGTTTCAAAGCCCAAGGTTAGAAGATAAGAGGGGAAAGTAACGAGTGGCACTAGAACTATAGTGTGGAATAGAGGAATAACAATAAAAAATCTACCAGGCACAGGAAAAAGGCTGTATCCTGCTATGCAATGTCTGTAAAGATCGATGTTATAGGCAAATAATCTTATAACAGATTGTAAGGTGGTTTGAGGTGGTAGTTCTGCGACTGAAAGTGCTACACTCTCAGTATACAGGGGCCATACAGAGTAGCTAGGCATCCATGACATATCAATCACTCACAGCCAGAGGTGAAATATAGCTGGACCGAGTTAAATAAGTAGGGAGGTGGGTTGTAATCAGCTTGGGATGGTCATAACTGCATAGAAGGTGGTAAGGTTATGTCGGTTCCGTAGGAGAAGCAGCACGTTACACAACCAAGCTACTGGGGCTGTTTGTAGCAGCTATGCAAACTCTACTAGGCTGGTTAAACATAAGGATTCTACGTTGTACTGATATAGAAAGTATTACTCTTTCCCAAGGTTAGCAAAAGTATAAAGCCGGCCCATATGCAAACAACTAGGCAAGTACTCTAAGCCATTAAACACTTGGATTAAGGGTTTCTCTATTGAGCTAAGTAGGATAGATTAAGGGACTCAATGCTACAGAGCTATTGAGCAAATTGTCATGGAACCCATAAACAGAGACACTGGAGACCTCCAGACACTGGACTCTCCACATCTTCGCCTTGTTAAAGTCAGATCCTGGCTCTTAAACCTAGTTGACTTATGTCAAACAGTTACCAAGGACATAGATGGAGGTGAAAGTAGTCCACACAGCCCACCCGGACCACATGAAGGACTTTCCTCACCATTCCCCACTCTGTCATCATGGACAAGCATACCAGCTGTAACATTAACAGCTATGTCACAGGATGGGTGGCCAGGTGGCTCATAGATCAAACACACATGTTCAGAGTTGCTGGTGCCATGTCCAACTCTAAGCCAGCCACAAATGGAATACCACAGGTCTTGGTCCTGGGACCCCACCTTTTCAGTACATACTGCTAAGAAGTACAGGCAAGCATGGGAGGTGTATGGCTGAACAGTTCTGCAGATGAATGGTAACTGTGGTCCATAATTGACTGTACAGCTAACACAGACATCCTCCAGAATTGTCTTACAGAGACAGATACCTGGTGTCAAAACAATGCCCTGAAGCTGAATGCCAAAGAATGCATAGTCATCCCATTTTGGTACAACAAAGTTCACACAAATTACCACATAGGTGGTAATCCAGTATGTATGGAGAAAGTCATTATGGCCCTGGGGACACAAGTAGTTAGTAAACTCCCCTTTGATGATCACATGGCCAAAGTGTTTAGACATTCCTTCAAAGTAGCCCACCTAATGTCACCTAATGTAACCCACTTTGTATAGTCTGATGATGTCACTATCCTACAAATAAACCTGTGGAAAGAATAACTTACAGTAATGTGTATAGCGTGGCGTGTAAAGGCGTACTTCTGTAGTATCAAAAAGTAGTTAGATAGTGGTTTGAATCCTGTACTTGACAAGTGTGTGTGTTTGTGTGTGGTCTCCTTTGGAAGGAGCAAATGTTTTGGAGAGTAGTAAAACACCTTAAAAGTGTTAAACCAATATTTGTCAAGTCTGATGATGTCACCATCCTACATATATACCTGTAGAAAAAAGAACCCCCAGTAATGTGTACAGTGCATCATGTTAACGCGTACTTCGTTAGTACCATGAAGTAGTTAGGTAGGAGTTTGAATCCTGCACCTGACAACTGTTTGTGTGTGGACTCCTTGGAAAGGAGCAACCTTTTAGGTGAGTAGTAAAACACCTTAATAGTGTTAAACCAATCTTTGTCAAGTCTGATGATGTCACCATCCTACATATATATCTGTGGAAAAAAGAACTCCCAGTAATGTGTATAGGGCGTCGTGTTAATGCGTACTCCTTTAGTATCATGAAGTAGTTAGGTAGGGGTTTGAATCCAGCACTTGACAACTGTGTGTATGGCCCCTTTGGGAAAGCATAACCTACTAGGAGAGCAGTAAAACACCTTAAAAGTGTTAAACCAATCTTTGTCAAGTCTGATGATGTCACCATACTACAAATATACCTGTGGAAAAAAAGAACCCCCCAGTAATGTGTATAGCGCATCATGTTAATGCGTACTCCTCTAGTATCATGAAGCAGTTGGGTAGGGGTTTGAATGCTGCACTTGACAACTGCGTGTGTGTGGTCTCCTTGGGAAGGAGTAACCTTTTAGGAGAGTAGCAAAACACCTTAAAAGTGGTAAATCAATCTTTGTCAAGTCTGATGATGTCACCATCCTACAAATATACCTGTGGAAAAAAGCACCCCCAGTAATGTGTATAGCGCTTCGTGTTAATGCGTACTCCACTAGTATCATGAAGTCGTTAGGTAGGGGTTTGAGTCCTGTGCTTGGTGAGTGTGTGTGACAGTGTTGGTCAATGTGTGGGGGGTTTTGCTTTTACCACCGTATGACATATCAGTAGGCATTGCACATGTGAGGTAGCTGTGAGGCAAATACATATACGTACATGTTACCTCAATTATTGCATGTGTGTGAACTCTGCTTTATCCAAGTACACAGTTGTCATCTTTGCCAAACTGTGCTGCTGCTTCATAGACATTAGGTCACATCTGTATGCTTGTGACAAGGTCAGCCACTGCAGTGATGCCTGGCCTAGGTCATACGTGTCACAAACACTCATTACAGTTTATATTGAATTGTGTGAGTGAGGGTTTATGGCCGAGGTATATATCAGACCTGTTCAAATGCAACAGAGTCTGTCAATGATGACTATGCATTATAGGTGTACAACAACCTTTGTGGACATGCATGTAGACCCTTTTTTGCTTATGTGATCCACCAAGGGATTTCAAAATACCTTAGGGAATGTGATTATCAAAGGAGAGATGATGTAACACTAGGTTGAATGTACACATTGGTACCTGTTCATCATGCTGGTGGCTACTATCTATGTGGTACTGTGGTGATACTATGTTCCATAAAGGTGGATGACTATGCTTAGTTTCGCCTATAGCTTTACAGCATGGGTTTGACAACAGGTATCTGTCTGTATGATACCCTTGTGGAGGATGTGTGTATCACCTGGAAAATGCAGTATAGGCCACAGTATGCATTAGCACACATGGACAGACATATCCCTACTGTGATTGCTTGTACCTAAGAGAGCCATATGCCGAACAGGAGTGGTCTCAGTAATGGGTGCAGCTGAATACCACTGGTTACTGGCATAGTATAACACCTGAAGGATCCAAATGTTGCTGTGTGTCCTACATCTGTGTGTCAGTTGTCAAGACATCATCTAACGATTGGTTATGGTCAGGCTGTTGAAGTCATGTATACTACCAGAATGCAAAACAATGATAGATAGTAACAGTCTCACCCACAGCACAGTGTCAAACCATGTCATACACACATGTGTAGTCAGGTTCCAAAATGTGTGTAGTACAATGCATACTGGCCACCAATAGAAACCATGGAGTGTTACTGTGTAATACAGAGCATGTCACCCTGCCCATGTGTCCACTATGAACGTACATGCAGACAGTGCACCTCCACCATTTCCACAACTGTACACCTGCAAATACGTGCTACACACATCCCACACATACTGTCCACTCTCTAACACATGCTGCCAATACTGCACACATCAGCCAAGTGGCACGTGGGTGGACAATATACAATTGGAACTAATACTGGTGTAAACAACACTACAATGTCAATCATAGCTTTAATGCATCATGCCTGCTCAGCTACACCTTCAAGCATATCATTACACTCTACTGCTGACAACATGCTAACATTGCTATACTGCTATAAAGACACCCTGTGCATCAGCACCATGGTAGCCTGTTCCTGCATCGATGTTACAGATGACAGGAGGTGTCACAGGTTTCATCATATGCACAGGGTGTGTTGTTGGTCTGTGAGAGGCCTACAGTGAGCCATCCAATCACCATGTATGTGTGTGTGCCTGAGGGGCAAGAATAATGGTATGGGCCAATGTTGATGTAATGTGTGTGGGTATGTGTTAGCCCTAGGAGTCTGGATTATGTGTGTGTGTGTGTGTCTGCATGCACACAGTTCCACCACGTGGCTGCTACATATGGGTACTTGTGGGATAGCCACAGACTGTACCTGTGAGGCTTTACAGATCACTGTCTCTGGCCACGGATACGGTACCTGTGCCTAGCAGGGGTGCTAATGACACTATCAGGCACCAAGCCAGACTGGGTACTATCTCCCGAGGTAGATGGATGTACACTGGACCCAGGTCCCTGCTGGGACTGTCCATAGCCACGTGCACATGGTCTTCAAGGACGTTCTATGGACAGCCCACCCCAGCATTGCTGGGGCTGGTACTGGCCCTACAGGAGTGGCTTTTGCTTGAGGGATGTCCGTGGTGACTGCCAGCTGCTGATGTTGCTGGCATACATCCACGTCGATGACTCAACCGTCCCGCACTGTCCTGACACATGGACATGAAATTGCGGAGGACATCTAATGTCTCTCCCCAACATTTATCGGTGACTTCAGTGTAATTATGGATGGCACCAGCTAGGTCACAGATACTTTCTATTACGGTGGTGTTATGTGCCCTCTGTGCCCTCAGTCCCTGTCTGGTGTACCGTTCCATATGTGCCTGTGCCTCCATGACAGCCTGGAGCATGTGTGAGGTTGTAAGACCTGTGGCACGTCTGCCAGTGGCATGATGGGCAGCAGTGCTCTGATGAGAACCCCTGGACATCTACCTATGTGGTATCCTTCCAGATATCTGTGTTTGGCCGCTGTGTTGAGATGCATGTGCCATGGATACCACACTGTCCTGGCCAATTCTGACTGTACGCTGTCCGTCTGCTAAGGGCATTGGTGATGGATGTATTGGCAGTATGACTGTTTGCATGGATGGGGTGGGCACTTGTGCAGTGTTGATTGGTGGCCCAACAATAGACCCTGGCAAACATGCCTGTGCCTCTACACACCTATCATCATTATCTCTATCATGCTCAGTGACATCAGTTTCCCTGCTGCATTGAACTAGCCCAGAATCAGCACCTGTGAGGGGGAGACAGGAAACACACTTTACGACCTGTACATGATGTCAGCACACATGCACATATGCACACATGAACACATGCACACATGCACATATGAACACATTCACACATGCACACATGCACAGATGAACACATGAACATGAACACATGAACACATGCACACATGCACACATGAACACATGCACACATGCACACATGAACACATGCACACATGCAATCATGAACACATGAACACATGCACACATGTACACATGAACACATGAACGCATGTACACATGCACACATGCACATATGCACACAAATACACTCCTCACTAGAACACACACACACACACACGCACACACACACACACACACACACACACACAGACACACACAGACACACACACACACACACACACACACACACACACACACACCACCACCAGCAATCTCGAACATACTCAGTAGCATGTGATGTTGGGGTACAGTATCACAAGCCAAACATTTATATCAAATGTGACAGCATGCAGGACATGTCTTGCTCAACAGCATGCAGTGTGAGTGTAGACAGCCCTTGCTAATTACAGTATACATGGCCTTGATGCATGTGTGTTTTGTTCAGTGAATGGCCTTACTCTGGAAAGCAATGTGTACATGGACACAACATTGGTGTGCAGGTATTAAAAGCCCTGCAATGTTCTGCGCACCATTAGTCACATGTATACATACCATGGATGGATGTGTATCAGTGTGACATAGATATCCATTTCTGATTTGAGCATCTGTGTCTTTAGCAGATAATTGTGGACACAGGTGTAGCACATGCATGTTATGTATACACACAGGATGAGTGGTGCATGTATACCTGATGGAATACCATTGCTCAACATAGCCATTGTACAGTGGTTAGGGTGAGTGTAGGACATAATGTGGACATGCCAGTGCCAGCCATGACATGGCATGCTACCACACAACTGCAACATGAAACATCACACATACACAATGTGTGGCATGTGACCTTTACACCCCATAGAATTACAAGACATATGTGTGTCACTTTCTACAAATGGTAGTTGCTATGCATATTGTGTATAGGTGCATATGTCTGCACACACACAACATTGAGGTGCATAGCAATTCATGATATGTGTAGTACTGTGGCCACTCTAACTGGATGATGTGTAGTACCATGAGCCATCATCATGCAGCATCATGTGGTCACTCAAGGCTACTAATGTGTGCCAGACTGGCACATAGCATGCTGTAACTGAACTGCAGTAGCATGGCTGCATTCACCATTTGACGGCCAGTTGTTACATGGGTTTGTGAGGTGCCCAATAGGGGGCATTGCCTAACATGAATATGTTATGTGTTGAAGAGTGTCGAACAGCCACATGTGAGGCATCTACCCCTCAGGTATATTATGTGTGCTATGTGGATGAGGTTTGGGATACTGTAGTGTGACCTTACAGCAGGTGTCTGAATATGCCATGTGTAGCATGTTAACGTGTACTGCATATAACAAAGGTGTGTATGTTGTGTGCATGTGTATCGACTCTGCCTATCCAATGTCCACTACAGTGTTGCCACAATTGTGTGGTATGATCTGTGTACTATATGTGTTTTAGGCAGCTACCCACATTACTAGGATGTGCATAGTCTCACAGCAAACATGCACAGCATGCATTATGCGTAGGTGTGTTACGTGTACATGGCCTACACCTCACCTATAACATGCACATTTAATTAGCAATATTAAAGGTATAACACACTCACCAGCATGGCTCTGCTGCCTTGCTGTCACACCAGAGGGACCTACAAGGATATCAGACACTTTGTCAGTGGCAACAACTGTGGCATTGCTACTGTGTGTTTGCAATCTTACAGTAGTACAACGGTTGACAGTCACAGGCCTACAGATTATATTCCTAATTCTTAGCATTGCACAACACTAGGCACCACATCATCCAACTACACAGTACACATCTCACATAAGCATGCTCTACCAATAGAGGTAACAGTATTCTACAGCTATGCCATGTTACCTGCATGCTCCATGTCAACTTGCTGGAAGGCTCCGGCCTCCATGATGATACATGTTACTTGTTGTGGTTGTTGTTGGCCAGGTGCCACTTGGCTCAGGAGCAGCTCCTCCACTCTGGTGAGGGGGGAATGGATGGCTGCCCCCCCACGTGTGGCAAGCTGTTGTCTGCGGATATCAGACGCATGCTGCCAGACATGTCTAATTAAATCACTGCAGTGATGGCGTACATGCTCATATGTCCGGTTATGCATGCCTATGTCATTTACCGTATGGACAAGATCTTGCCACAGCACAGACTGCTCATGCTGGTCCTGGCTGGTTCTGGAAAACAGCAGCGCATAGTGCTGCACCAGGCTCGCTGTGATGGCTTCTTCCTCAGCCGTGCTATATGCAGGGTTACAATGGTGGGACATTACCCTGGAAGACAATGAAACAATATGTGTGAGCAAGTCATGTGGCATACATAACATTCTAAAGTACAGATATCAGTTAACTGCCATATATAGCAACCTATTGGCTGTCAGAAGATACACACTTTCAATACCACATATCTGTTCTCAACCCGCAGATGCCTGACAGTGCCTGGCACACTCTATATATCAAACCATGTTTTGCACAGCAACAAAGTTAAAACAGTATGTAAGACTATACAACAGTACATGGCACACTGTATGTGACACAATGCACCACCTAGCCACAGGTGGTATATATCATGCTAATGCATCATGAAATATGTAATCCATTGCAAGGATTGTAAAGTCCACTGACAGTATTACCAGTATATCGCACTAGTCGTTGATGGCAGACCCCTGCCTAACATATGTGCACATTCATTAAAATAGGTGGCATACTGCTGTACTAGACTGTACATGTTGCTAGATACGCAGTTGTATTCTGTAACACACATATGACCTAGGCCATGGTACAGGCATACCCACACACACAGCAGACATACATAACAGACACAAAGGTATGACAACCCAGGTGACCTTTACCTCTGTACCTTTCAGTACTGTGTGTCAGTAGTTACCAGACCTTATGCCTCAGGTATGTAATCTGTGAGGACTACAGGGAACACACATAACAGTGGTTCCAATAAATGTGCACGTACACCATACTGTGCTGTTTAGGCATACAGCTTCAGGTAGCACTACTGTTCACACAGGAGTTGGATTCATCAGCAGTAATACCCAATAAGCATACATGTACTGCTTTTGCCTATAACGGGACACCCCAGTCGACAATAAGGGACTACGTCAGACCATATGGCATACTGCTTTTTCTGCCTAGCAATTGCATACACATATTTTGCTGAGATCACAGATAGGACACATAATACCATGACAGAAACAGTTTCCCACTAAGCTATCACACATATACTGAACTCTGACACATTCACGAACACATTCACCATCACACTCAGTCAACCTCACATATCGATTATTGTAACAAGTACATGTGGGTGTGTATCACTCCATAGGTAGGTAAGAGGCTATTGGCACTAGGGCCTATAGAACTCTAGCCATACACTACCATGGCCTCTGACGTACAGGTAATTACATTTCACATGGCCCAGTCAAGCAGAGACACTGAGGTGATTGCATGGGTGTATTCACTATCTCCCATACAATCTCTAGGATTATTTATGATGACTGCTAATTAGAAGCTTTGTTTGCTATGGATAGTTGTTTTTTTCCAGAGTATGGGATGTCTCTGAGAGAGGAATCTATCCCTCCAGCATGTGCTGTTTATTGTGGTCAAAGGGTTTGGGTCCCTAGAGTGTGTAGCTCGTACAGATTGTGATCTGTTTACGTGGAGCATGTCCAACAGATGTGGGTTTGACATAGCTTAGTATGTCAGTCAGAGGTCACCTCTGGGTAGGCGGTAAGCGACACAGGCTAGTTGTGGGTTTGTGGGATGGTCTACATAGGCATCTGTTTGATGCTGGTATTACTGTTTGTGAGGTATGTCTGTGTCCTTTCCACTTGCTGTAGATGTCTTGTGAGTTACATACCACATGGGGCATTATACTCTATACTGGGTTTTATGTGTGTGGAGTAGAGGGGAACACTGACCTATTTTTCCCTGCATGACACACCTTTTGTGATGACGTGTGCCATGTAGATGGATTACATGACTAGTGTGGCACTGTGACTATCGAAGGGGAGACTACTGTCGACCTGTGTCCCATGGTCTCTTATCACACCTTCAGTGTTAACTCATTCCCTCCAGTAGAACTCTTTTGAGTGTGTACCTTTAACTCCCAGTGGGTGTGGCTTCAGCCTTTAAAAAATGAAGTTATCACCTTACAGATCTAACAAATACTTATTTACAGAGGACATATATCAATACAATTGTGTTTGCCATCATATATGCTTCAAGATTAAATATTCTAATGCCTTGTGTTTAGCATGTTTTTGGAATTATTAATGCAAATATGAACAGGCAATATTTGATGCCTAGAGGAGCAGTAGGAGGTAACTGCAGATGCACCTGGAGGCATCACTCGGCTGTAATAAGGTATGTGGTAGTTCATGGGTACTGAGTCTTTGCAAGTAGGGATGCCAATGCAATGTCAACATTGAGCTTGAGTCCATGGCTTTGTCACCAGGCATCTGTTGCAGTCATTATGACCCTGTCTCTCTCTCTCTCTCTCTCTCTCTCTATATATATATATATATATATGTATATATATATGTACACACACATACATATGAACATCCATTGGTGAACATATAGATATACATATAGGCACATATACATTCTACGTGTCATGGTGGGAATATCAAGTATGGGAAGGTTGTGAGGTATAGAGTTATGTCATAACATTGCACAGTGTTGTGCAGAATGCATTGAAGGTGTTCTCAGCCCATGTAGCTTTAGCAGGCCTCACTGGCTGCAACACTGCAAACCTGACGAATCATACCCACAGTGTTTAACCACCACATGTCATATACCAGCCCTGTATGCTGTCTGGTCTGCTACACACTACAACCTACATAGAAATATGCACATAACAACCTTCAACAACATATATATATATATATATCCACCTTTCACAAACAGTTGCAGTATGTCCCTTGCTCAATGCACATGTACAGATGCTAATATATCTGACACGGATAAATCTCTCCATATGTGTGTGGTATACACACACAAGGACCACACTGTTGTAAGTACATGTACCTACGGCTGACCTGTTGGGCCTTGCTGCAACATGAACAGGTGTCACATGTGAGCACACAGTAATATTAGAGGGTGTATACATAGCTGCTAATGCTGAATTAGCATACTAGCCTGGTACAGCTGTTGCCAATGCTAAGCTGCACGTTAATATGACTATCATGCATTTGTTACTCTGTCACATCCATGTTTGCATAACCGTATGGGCTACTACCCCAAACAGACATTGTACACACTACTGTACAGAACACAGATAACATGGATCAGATGTTTGACATTTAATGCTGAACTACATATGTCACCATCACATCCCACTGCACACAGCTACACACTCATTTCCCAATGCCAGTAGTTATGCAGGGCATCTGTGCATCGATACATACTGCTGCCACATATGGATGATTCAAACTATGTAGAGTACTCTTCATAAACATCTACTACATTCCAGTAAATACATAGCTGTTACATACCTTTCCTTTGTATGTGTTTGTATTTGTTGTCATATATCCTGGTATATTTGTTTTGCAATATATGTTTTCCTTTCAATATATCTTTTACTGTTCAAGATATTTTTTTTCAATAGATTTTTATTTCAAAATATATTTCTTTTCAATATATTTTTTATTTCAATATATATTTTTTTTCTAAATATCTTCTTTCAGTATATTTTTTCAATATATTTCTTTTCTATATTTTTTCTTTCAATATATTTTTTTCAATATTTTTTTTTCAATATAGTTTCTTTTCAATAGTTTTTTCAATATAATTTCTTTTGTCAGTATATTAATTTGTTTTCAATATATTCTTTTTGTTATATTTCTTGACATGACATCACTTTTTCTTTCTCTCTCTCTCTCTCTCTCTCTCCCTCCGTACCTGCAATGGAATGATTGCATGTGTGGACAGCAAGTACAGACTGCTTTTATAGGTATCTGAACATGTGCATGTGATGGCCTCTGTACCAATTGTCGGCCACCATTTGGCAATTGCATGCAGCCTGCTGTGTGGTACTTGCAGTACTCACTGTCATAGCAACCCAGTGCTATAAATTGCTAAGTGAGGTATGCATAGCCCTTTCAGAATTCCAAAGTGGGGACCATGCTTGTTTGCTGTGGACACCGTTGTGTAAGTCAGAAGGTTGGTATACTTCTTCTAACTGTTGCTAAGGGTGTAGCCAGTTATTTGTTTGTTGTGCTCAGACCTGAATGTTGCCACTTCCAGTACACAGTTGACAGTGTAGAATTGTACTCACCCCTAGAAATGCTAACACAAGATACATGGGAGTATGGAGTTTCTTTACAACTTCTACAATTAGCTGCCATACATATGTAGTTATTGAGATGTTTTCATTTGGCACATGAACTGTTTGGGAATAGCTATACTGTGGATATTAATGTACTCACTTCTCCACTGTTTGTGCTTTTTATTTTGTTGACATTATCACAGGATTGTCCTGCTATGATAATGTGTGGGGGTTGTGAAGTGCTGCAACATTATTTACTGCTAGAATGTCTGTTTCTGTTATCACAGTCATGTAATGCAATTCCACAACAACTGCTGGTAAAGTTCCACAGAACAGGCTTTGCGTTATGGCATTCCTATCTTTCAATTATATATTCACACATTCTGATGCATGATATATATATATATATATATATATATATATATATATATATATATATATATATATATATATATATATATATATATATATATATATATATATATATATATGTATATATATATATATATATATATATATATATATATATATATATCTATATATATATATATATATATATATATATATATATATAGATATATATATAGATATATATATAGATATATATATTTCAGCAACATCCTGCTGTATATCTACTGTGGCCTAGTTGTACTTCATGCAGTTTAGTGTATCCAAGGTCCGGGGTTCGAGACTGACAGTGGTGTTTTATTTTGCTGCTGAGCAGAACAAGGCCCCTCATATGCAGGGTGACTAAGGCACTTTTAAGCAGTTGTAAGTGGGTTTGCATGATGCTTAGCAATACTTAGCTAAGCGCACATATGCACACACTTGCTCAAACCTGCTTACTTCTGCTTAAAAGTGCTTACTCTCGCTAAACCCCGCGCCCATTTCTTTGAAAGAAAAGAAAATGGGGAGATAGGAAAGTGGTGAAAAAAGGGCACAAAGAGGGAAAGACAGTAGGGAAACAGCTCTGGATGGGCAGGACGGCTGTAGGGAAGGTCCATAGCTGCCCATTTCTTTAACAGCAACAGCTGTGCATATACTAGTAATTTGGAGGGAATTTTTGAAACCTTCCACCCCTGAGATAGGGGTGAGGACAACGAAGTATGTTGTACTGCCAATTGAATTTCAGTTTCTGTGTCCAGCGAACATTTGTGCAAAATGGGCAGCTATGTATGGGGCATAATTTTTATCTGGGAGCAGATTGCCCATTTTTGTTTTTTTCATGTGAGAGTGGAATGTGGGGTAGGGGAAGGAGGTATGTTTTGGGAGGTAGGCTGGGGAGGTAAACAGACAAGACAAACAAGACGCATACAGGGGCGGGATATGACACATGGGGTGGGTGAACACAATTGATGGGTAAGGATGTTTGGAAATCGCAAGCCCATGAGCCCACATATGGTAACAGTGGAACTTAGATCCCCACCCATGGGCAGTCACCACTGCACCTTCACAGCCCGGAGGGTGGCTGTGCTGGGGCTCCGTAGGAGGGGCAGGCTCACCCGTGAGTCACGCCACTCTTGCCATGAGCTGGCATAGGGGATCAGCGACTGAACGCTGGATCTCCCTACGCACCACAGCCCGGACCCTTCAGAGGGTGTCAGGTGGCCTTCATCTGGCTACGCTTGCATGGGGGGGGTTGAGCCCTATCCCCTGCAGTGCTTCCACCCAAAGGTGGCACAGGGCCAATGGAGGAGGAGGTCCCGGGCTGGGCACCGGACTTGCTAGTGCCAGGTCCCATCGCCAGCTGAGGTGGGACAGGTGGGTCCGCTGGGACCGGCCTTCCCATACATTCTGTGTTTAGGTGTATTTAATGACAATATAGCCAACAGCATTCCAAATTAGTTGTAACAGCATGCAGTAATATTCCCATTAACCCAACACACCAGAGTTCCAACAGTTGAACAGCAAGCATAACACATGCATATATTGAACAACAGTGGACATTCCAACAGCATGCAGGAATGATTGGTGGCAACAGGCCACCAAGATTGTGGTGTTTGAACAGGGCACATGCATCAAAGTTAGGCAGATGGCCAGTCCTACGCAGCTCCCAGCACAGCCACCCTCGAGGCTGTGAAGGTGCAGTGGTGACTGCCCATGGGTGGGGATCTCAATTCCACTGTTACCATCTGTGGGCTCATAGGCTTGCGATTTCCAAACATCCATAGCCATCAGTTGTGTTCACCC
This sequence comes from Protopterus annectens, assembly GCF_019279795.1. Classification (NCBI taxonomy): domain Eukaryota; kingdom Metazoa; phylum Chordata; order Ceratodontiformes; family Protopteridae; genus Protopterus; species Protopterus annectens. Next base: position 438,091,703 of record NC_056733.1, read on the forward strand.
ACCCCATGTGTCATACATCGCCCCTGTATGCATCTTGTTTGTCTTGTCTGTTTACCTCCCCAACCTACCTCCTCAAATATACCTACTTCCTCTACCTCACTTTCCACTCTCACCTGAAAAAAAAAAAAAGGGCAATCTTTACCCACAAAAAAATGATGCCCCATACATAGCTGCCCATTTCGCACAAATGTCCACTGGACATGTAATCTGATAATTACAATTGGCAGTACAACATACTTTGTTGTCCTCACCCCTCTCTCAGGGGTGGAAGGTTTCAAATATCCCTCCAAAGTTATTGCACATGCACAGCTGTTGCTGGTAAAGAAATGGGCAGCTATGGACCTTCCCTACACCCATCCTGCACATCCCGAGCTTGTTTCCATACTGTCTTTCCCTCTTTGTGCCCCCTTTTTCACCACTTTCCTATCTCTCCATTTTCTTTTCTTTCAAAGAAATTAGCGAGGGGGTTAGCGGGAGTAAGCACTTTTAAGCAGTAGTAAGTGGGATTAAGCGAGTGTGCGTATGTGTGTGCTTAGCTTAGTATTGCTAAGCATCGTGCAAACCCAAGAAAACCCAATTACAACTGCTTAAAAGTGCCTTAATCACTCTATGCCAGGGCCCTTGTTCTGCTCAGCAGCACAATAAAATACCTCTGTCAGTCTTGAACCCCAGACCATTGACACACTAGACTGCATGAATTACCACTAAGCCACAGCAGATATACAATAACCTGGTGCTGTAATAAATATATCATGCATTACAATGACTGTATGTAAAGGAAAAATAGGAAGGCCATAACACAAAGCTTGTTCTGTGGATCTTTACCAGCAATTGTTGTGCAATGCATTACATGAGTGTGATATGAGAAGCAGCCATTCTAGCAGCAAATAATGTTACAGAGATACTTTACAACCCCCACACAGTATCATAACAGGACAAACAGTGGCATATCTGATTAGGGGAGAGGCCATACTACCTAACTGTCACTACTTTACAGGGATGTCCCTGATTGTGAAACATATTTTAGCTGTGTCCCTCTGAATCCCTCTGAAAAGTACCGACGTCAGTCAGAAAGGTGGGATATTACACAATGAATACTGACAATAATAACAGTAGACACCACTTGTACTTCATAAAATGAGTACTAATCCATATGCACTGCTTCACCAAGTCTACACTTACTGTCTCTATTATGTGTAAGGTGTACCTCACTTTTAACTACCTATCCCTGACTCCATGCAAAGATGTATCTGAGTGTTTCATAGGCCTGGCAAAGGCACAAACACACAGGCATATCAGCTATTCTGATGTTACACACTTTGCAAATAGCTTTGGTAGGACCTCCACAAGCATACCCTTATGTAGGAGTACAACACAGAAATACCAAAGGATGTAGCCATGTACTGGTAGCAACTGACTGTAACAATGCCATTGTACCAGTAATGAAAGCACTTGTGGGTTGCACAGACAAAGAATAACAGTGTAACATTTGACTCCCATCTGGATAGGTTCACAGTTGGGAACTATGCAGACAGACCACCTGCCTTGATAAACTAACAGGTACACACCAATCCTTTAAGTCCAGTAAGATAACATTCACACAATAATGCATAATGATCTCTGTATGTCAACACCCCCCCACACACACACAATTTAAATACACTTGTGTGTTTAGGGTCTACCAAGGATGTAGGTAGGCATACACAGTACTGGAATTGTCCAGTTTTCCTGAGAACCCTGTGCTAATGTCAACAATAAAAAACACAAACCCTGCAGAAGTGAGTACATTAATGTGCACAGTATAACAGTTCACAAACAGTTCATGTGCCAAAAGAATACTTCTCAATAACTACTTTTGCATGGCAGTTAATTATATGAGTAGAAAAGAAACTACATAGTCACATAAATGTTGTGTAAGCATTTGTAGGGGTGAGTTAAACTCTACACTGATAGTTCTGTACTGCAAGTGGCAACACTCAGGTCTGAGTACATGTACATCACTGTCTACACCTCTAGCTTCAGATATAAGAAGTATACCAACCTTCTGACTTCCACAACAGTGTCCATAACAAACAAGCATGGGCCCCACTCTGGAAATCTGAAAGGGCTATGCCTACATACCTTAGCAATTTATAGCATTGGGTTGCTATGACAGTGAGTACTGCAATTACCACACAGCAGGCTGTATGCATTTACCAAATACTGGGCACCAATTGGTGCAGAGGACATCACATGCACATGTGCAGATACCTATAAAAGCAGACTGTACTTGCTATCCCCACATGCAATCATTACATTGCACATGTCAGCAACTCTAGAACTCCTGGAGAGTAGTGACAAACTTTATTACTTAATAAATAAATCTTTAATTAAGTAAAAAATATATTTACTTAGTTATAACCTAAATATATTAATTAAGAAAAAAAATGTAATTAATAACCAATAATAAAACTTAAGTAAAAAACTTTACTTAATAAATAAAAAAAAAAATTGTCAAAGCATACACAGACGGACCTGAAAGTGAGTAACAGGTATGTAACAGATTTGTAGTTACCAGCAAGTAGTAGATGTTTATGAATAGTACTGTACATACTCTGAAACATGCATATGTGGCAGCAGTAGGTATATATGCAGTGATGCCATGCATAACTACTGCCATGGACAAATTAGTGTGTAGCTGTGTGCAGTGGGACATAACTGTGACATATGTAGCTCAGCATTATATGTCAAACATCTGAACATGTTATCTATGGTCTGTACAGTATTGCGTATAATGGCAGTTTGGGGGAGTAGTGCAAACACCTATATAAACTTGGATGTGACAGAGTAAGACCTGCATGATAGTCACATAATGTGTAGCTTAGCATTGGCAACTGCTGTACCAGGCTAGTATAGTAATGTTAGCATTTGCAGCTATATATACTCCCTGTACTATTACTGTATGTGCACATGTGACAACTGTCCATGTTGTAGCAAGGCCCAACAGGTCATCTGTGAGGTGTACGGACTTACAACAGTGTGGACCCTGTGTGTGTATGGCACACACATATGGAGAGATATTTATGTGTCTGATAAATTAGCATCTGAACATGTGCATAGAGCAAGGGAGATACTGCAACTGTTAGTGAAGGGTGGGCATTTATATGTTGGTGCAGGTTGTTATGTGCATATTTATATGTAGGCTGTAGTATGTGGCAAACAAGACAGCATACACACCTGGCATATGACATGTGGTGTTTAAACGTCATGGGTATGATTTATTAGGTTTTTAGTCTTCCAGATAGGAGGTCCTGCTAAAGATACATGGGCTGAGAATACCTTCCATGCATTCTGCACAAGACTGTGCAATATCATTACATAACTGCATCCCTCTCAACCTTTGCATAATTTATATTCCCGCCATGAAAGGTGGACTGTATATGTGCCTATATGTATATCTACATGTACACCAATGGATGTTCATAAGTACACTCAAGCTCAATGTTGTAAACGTATTGCCATCCCTTTTGTTAAAAACCCTGTACCCATAGATGGTAGTCTACTCAACACCGAAAGTGTGATAAGAGACTACGGGACACTGGTGGATAGTAGTGTCCCTATTGATAATCACAGTGCCACACTAGTCATGTAAACTGAGTACGGTCCATATGTCATCAGAAAAGGTGTGTCATCCATGGAAAAAGAGGTCAGTGTTCCACTGTACTCATCAGTCATAACACCCATCATAGAGTACATTGGCCCTGTTGGTATGTACCTCAGAAGACATCCACAACGACTGTAGACACCAGACACATACCTCACAAAGAGTATTACCAGACTCAAACAGATGCCCTATGCAGACTGTCTTACAAAACCACAGCTACACTGTGTCGCATACCGTCTACCCAGAGGCAACCTCTGCCTAACATACAAAGCTATGCCAGACCCACAGGTGTTGGACATGCTCCATATAAACAGATTAAACTCCATACAAGCTACACACTTTACTGATCTAAACCCTGTAACGTCAAAAAGCAGAACATGCTGAAGTGGTACATTATCATCTCAGACACATACCATACTCTGGAACTAACTACCCATCAATAGCAAATGAAGGTCCTCATTAGCAGTTGTCATGAATAATCATGATGATTGGATGTGAGATAGGAAACACAACCCAGGAATCACCTCTGTGGCTTTGCATGACAGGGGCACATGAACCTACATTACATGGGTGTTGAAGGGCAGGGTACCATATGGCTAGGCTTCCATAGGTCCTAAGGATAATAGCCTATTAGCTACCTAGGAGCCAATACACACATGCATGTACTTGTTGCATTACTTGCTATGTGAGGTTGACTGAGTGCGATGGTGAATGTGTAGGCGAATGTGTCAAAGTTGTGTATATGTGTGATAGACTAGTGGGAAATTGTGTATATCATGGTATGTAGTGTTGTAGCTCTAATCCCAGCAAAAGATATGTACGCTATTGCTAGGCAAGAAAAGCAGTATGGCATACAGTGTGACGTAGTCCCATGGTGTTGACCGGAGTGTGCCATTGTAGGCTAAAACAGTACATGTATGCTTATTGATTGTTAACACTAGTGAATACAAGTCCGGTACGAACTGTAGTACTACCTGAAGCTGTAGGCCTAAACAGCACAGTATGGTTTATATCCACATTGCTTGGAAACACTGTTTTGTTTACCTGTAGTCCTCACACATTACATACCTCAGGCATGAGGTTTTGTAGGTGCTGACGCACAGTACTGTATGTTACACAGGAAAAACTAATCTGGGTTGCCACACCTTTGTGTCTTGTTGGTATGTCTGATGTGTGTGTGGGTATGCCTGTAATATGGCCTTAGTGGTATGTGTGTCACAGGATATAAGTGCATATCTAGCAACATGTATATTGTAGTACAACAGTATGCCACCTATAGTGATGAATGTGCACATATGTTACTGAGGGGTTTGCTATCAACAAGTAGTGTGGTGTACTGGTAGTACTGTAACTGTACTTTACATTCATTTCAATGGATGTCAAATGTCTGCATGCTTTAGCTTCATATACACCTCCTATGACTAGGTGGTGCACTGTGTCATATACAGTGTGCCATGTACTGTTGTATAGTCTTACATACTGGTTTCACTTTGCTGCTGAGCAGAACATGGTTTGGTATATAGTATGTGCCAGGCACTGTCAGGCGGTTGTGGGCTGAGCAGTCATATATGGTATTAAAGGTGTGTATCTACTGACAGCCAATAGGTTGCTATATATGGCATTTCATTGATGTCTGTACTTTAGCATGTTAAATGTGCCACAGGACTTGCTCACAATTACTGTTTTATTGTCTTCCAGGGATATGTCTCACAACAGGAAACCTGTCTATTCCCCTGAGGAGGAGGAAGTCATCTTTGATACCCTGATACATCATCACAACCTGCTGTTCTCCAGATCCAGCCAGGACCTGCATGGGTGCACTGCAGTGTGGCAGGATGTTGTCCATCGGGTGAATGATGTAGGCATGCATAACCAGACTTATGAGCAGGTACGCCATCACTGCAGTGATTTAATCAGACATGTCCGGCAGCATGCCTCCGATGTCCACAGACAACAGCTTGCCACAGTTGGTGATGCAGCAACACATCCCCCCTCACCAGAGTGGAAGAGCTGTTCATCAGCGTGGTGGATCCTGGCCAACCAGTACAACAGACATGTGTCATCATGGAGGCCGGAGTCACCCAGCACGTAGATACAGAGTGTGCAGGTAACATGGCATATCTGTAGACTACTGTTAGCTCAATTGTTAGAACATGCATTTATCAGATGTGTACTGTGTATTCAGAAGATGTGGAGCCTGGTGTCCTGCAATACTGATAATTTGGAACATAATTTTTATGCCTGCGACTGTCACCTCTTGTACTACTGTAAAATTGCAAACACACAGCAGCAATGCCAGCAATGCCATAGTTGTTAACACTGACAAACTGTCCCTTAACCTTGTAGGTCCCTCTGGTGTGATAGCAAGACAGCAGACCCATGCTGGTGAGTGTTCTACATTTAATATAGCAAATAACATGTGCATGTCATAGGAGACTTGTAGGCCATATACACATGTAAAACACCTACACATAATGCATGCTCTGCATGTTCTCTGTGGGACTATGCACATCCCAGTAACATGAGTAGCTGCCTCAAACACATGCAATACACAGAGCATCCCAACCAATTGTGGTACATTGCAGTGGACATTGTATAGTCAGAGTCAATACACATGCACACAACATACACCACTTTGTCATATGCAGTAAGTGTTAATATGATACACATGGTGTATGTAGACACCTGCTGTAAGGTCATACTCCAGTATCCCAAATGTCATCAACACAGCACACATACTATACCTGAGGGGTAGAGGCCTATCATGGGGTGGTGTGACACACTTCAACACACAACACATTCATGTTAGGCAATGCTCCCTATTGAACATCTTACATACCCATGTAACAATTGGCTGTGAAATGATTAATGTAGCCAAAGTGGTGCAGGTCAGGTACAGCAAGATAGTTGCCAGTGTGACATACATTAGTGGCCGTGAGTGACCACATGATGCTGCCTGATGATGGCTCATGGTACTGCACTACATCCAGTTACAGTAACTAGAGTACTACATGTAACATTCATTGCTACACACCTGACAGTTGTGTGCATCCGGCCATGGTATGTATACCTATGAGTGATGGTGCATTTGATATATTGTATACCATATAATTAAAGCAACAGTGCATATATTGTTTAATTCCAGCCTTGTTTTAAACATAATTCCTCCTCTAAAACATTTTGTATTGTTTCCACAATTTCCATTTTTCTATGTAATTTACTCTGTCCCTTTTCTTTAAGATCTCACTTGTTATTTTATCTCTATCACAATATTCACTACTTCATCATGTACAGTCGGTTTAGAATTTGATTTCCATTTTCTAGTAGCTTCTTTTTTGGCAGCCACCAGAATTAAACTTAACAAGGCCTTACTATGTCTAGACAATTTAGATCTTGTATCCCAGTTCAAAAAATAATTTCCTTAATTACACTTATTTGCACACCCGGTACTCCTGATAGAGTGTTCTGATGGAATTTTTAAAGTCTGCCAACTCATTACACTCCAGGAACAAATGCTCCCAGGTACATCTTTATTCCCCATTATGCCTGCAGCATTTACCATCCACCTGAGGAAAAATTCTGTGGGATCTGCTTGGGACATAAAAGTATCTATGCAAACACTTCCAGGCAAAATCTTAAAAATCTTCCATACATATGTTCTCCCATTGTTTCTTTGTGAATTGCTTATCTAATATCTCTTCCTAATCTTGTCTGACCTGTTCTGATTGATTCCTATAGCTTTTGTGCAATATTTTATATGCTCTACTAATCACTCCTTTTTAACAGAAATTCTGTTCTACTTTTGATTAAAAACTCAACCAGTGCAGGTCATTGATTTTGGCTAACACTATCCCTTTCTCTTTGTCTATACTCTGATATCAATCCCTGATGGGGAAGGCAATCACTAGCCTGCAATCTAAATGTCTCTCTATTCTGTTACATTTCCCTTTCTGATTATTTATTCAATAAACCTTAATTTTTTTGCTACCTTCCCCCAGTAAATTCCAGCCCCCTTCTTGCTTATTCTCTGTAATCCTAATTGCAGTCATCCCTTTTGGCAGAATCTCCTCTCTCCGTTCCAGTTTTGGATTAGTTCCTAACATACTTTCTGCTACTTTATGAATATAATATTCTGTATGAGTGTTGTTATTCTCCTTAAGTATGTGTCCAAAATCCCAGTCTTTCTTTTTTTTTAAATTACCCTCCTGCTTCAGCTTCAATATCATCCCTTTCTACTTTGCATTGTAGCTTTCTGCTTCTGTTATGTATAAGTCTTAACTGTGTAGCTCTAAAATATCCCTTCAAATCAAGTAATCCTAAAAATCATTGTTCTATTGGGAAAATCAGTTTATCCACTTGATTCTTGCCCTCTTCCCCTCCGAAATAAAATCCTTCAATTTTTTATTAATTGCTATCCACATATTTTCTTCTGGTTGATAAAAGTTTGCCTGACCTGTGTATGAAACTAAAGGGACTAAAACATTTTTACTGCTTGTATCTTGCTATCCATATCCATAGGCAAAATCTTCCAGTTTCTCAGTTTTTGTATTATCTTCTGTTTAGCTCTTCACAAATATCCTTAGCTGCCATAACAGAATGCTTTTTAATCCATACTCCTAAATACTTAATTTTATCATATGCTAATCAGGTTCCTATTACTTGATCGAACGTTTAGGTTAGCGAATACTTAAATGTTGGTCTGGTAATAGTGAAAGCAAAAAAATGTGAATGGCCGATTTAATGCAGGAAAAGAATTCCCTTGGCCTTTATGTGGATTTTGCCCCTTTCTCCACTGCAGAGTGATCTCGAACTTGGTATATTTAGTTAGGGGGGTGTGAGGGGCACAGCCCCCACTTTATTTTGGTTTAATTTTTTTTTTTTGGCCGAGGGAATTCATTCCCTAAGTTAAATCTGCCATTCGCTATTTTAAGTTTTCAATATTACCAGGTCGACGTTTAGGTATTCACTAACCTAAACTTTCAGTTGGGTAATATAGATTATCCTAATCAATATGGGTATTGCTGAATGAATTCCTGTGTGGGTATATAGTTTATAGCCATAGCCTCTGTTTTCTCTTCATTTATTTTATATCCTGATAAACCCCAGAACTGTCTCAAAATACCTCAGAACACTGAAATACCCATTACTGGTTCCATCAGGTACAACATAATATCAACTGCAAATAAACCCAACTTTTCTTGAACACCATAGCAATTATATCCTTGAGTTCCTGAGTCCTATATTTTCTTTGCCAATGTTCCTAGGTATAATGCAAATAACAAAAAGGAAAGAGGGTACCACTGCCAGATTCCTCTGTTCAAACACAGCTTATCATAGAGGAACCCCGTCACTTTTATTTTTGCCCCAAATCCCTCATATATCCTTCTAATTAATCTTATTACTGTATCAGGAAATGCATATGCTTCCATTGTCCTACTCATAAAATCCCAACTCAATATATCAAAGGCTTTCTCTGCATCAAGACCCACCCAAAAACAGAAGAATTTCTTACATTAACTTAACCTCTGCATCATAATTATTCCATTAATATTGTCAAATGTTTGAATCCCTTCCACAAAAGTACAGTGATCCATATCTATCAATTATGGCATCACTTTTACCATTCCTTTAGCCATTATAGACATAATACTGTTTTTTTGCTTATTTATTCAAGTTATGTATAGCACTTTATCTAATGTATATTTTTCTAGCTAGTTTCACTGCGTATCAGGTATTAAATGGAAATTGTCCACTTTTGTTAAGCATCTGTTGGGTTGTTTGATGCTGATAACTTGTTTGCAGTTAAAATCTTTCTCTGGTGGCTCCTTTAGCTGTGTAAAACTTTCATTTAAAGGCTCACTGCTGCTTTTCTGCTGTGAGAAACATTTCTGCAGTTTTTTTCCCACCCTGCCTCCCTATTGGTATGCTGTTCTTATAGTTGGTGGCTTTGCAGTTGCCTGCCCCTACTGTAAATTTGATCTGGGACTCTCCTCCCAGTCTAGTGTCATTACCTCATTCTACCTAATACATGGAGAACATTTGAGAAGGCCAATCAGCTTAGTTTCTGCTCCTCCTTTCTCTTTCCACTTAAAAAAAAATTCTAAGCGTGTTTCCTGCCTTTCCTGTGGGTAGTCTAGTCTGGATACAGATTTGCTGTGTCCATGACTATTTCTGGGCTTCTAAGCCCCCAAGCTTTTCTGTGTTGGAGGGAAGTCTTCTAGCTTAATTTTGTTTCTTAGAACTAGCCAGTTTTTTTAGTTTCAGCACTCAAGTCTGTTTCTATGAGATCAGCACTTGTTCAGAACTTATTGAAAGCACTAAATAATCTACAAATTACTACAGCACTCAACTTTCCCCACTGTCTAGAGGAAAAAAGTTTCTAGTACATAGCAAATAAGCACCTATCCAGGCATGACTAAGGGTCAGCTCCTGGTCAGCTCCCGGTGTTTTCTCCTGTCTACCTGATTAATCTGGGCATCTTGGGGCAATGCAGCAATTGCCTCATGTACACAGACAACCCTCTCCTCCTATCACTCAACACTACAACCTTTGAGAGATGTACTTATACAGCCAAACTGGAAGCAAAGCTCTCTTCACCTAAGACTGGACTAGACAGTCAAGAGGAGAAGGTAAACACTTGCACCACACCACACTCAGTACATAGTCCATCAAAACTTACACCACCAAAACAATCACATAGAAACACAAAACACACACCTACATTCACAGATGCACTAGCCACCCCATAGTGCCTTTTTTAGGCAAGGTTCAAATGACAACTTCACCACCATAACAGGTAAAAGCAAGTAGAATCTGAGGGTATTGCTTTCAATGCTAGAAGTCTAAACCTTAAAACGCGCTCACTCGAGGCACTCCTTAAAATGGAGAACATTGACATCTGTGCAGTGACAGAGACCTGGTTCAAGGCTCCAGAGAGTACCCCTGCATTACCAGGCTCTAATTCATACCACACCTTTCGGCCACCTAACCTGGACAGAAACACTAAAGGCAGAGGCGTGTCCATATTCATTAAGGATATCCACACCTCCAGGCTAGTTGCTCAACATAATGCATCTGAGATTATCCAAGTGCAACTAACTCTGGGCAAGACCTCAATCCAAATTGTAGCTTGCTACAGATCCCCCACCATGCCCCAGGATTCCCACTCCTCATTTCTTGATACACTGGAAAATATTAGGGTACAACCTAACACTGTAATAATGGGCGATTTCAACTACCCCACCATTAACTGGGAAAACAACTCATGTACCAACTCTTGTGCTCAATGTTTTCTGGAATTCATAAATTCCAATGCTTTGGATCAACTTATCCACACCCCCACCAGGAGCAGCAATATCCTAGACCTGGTTATTACTAACATGGGCAACTGGTGCTCCACACCAGAGGTCAATTCCTCATTGGTCAGATCCGACCACAAGCTAATCACCCTAGACATCCACATCCATCCCCCACCCCCATTAGGGAAACCACAGTAAAACATTTCTCCAAAGCCAACTTTACACTTCTTAAGACAGAAGTGGCAAACTTCATGACACTCATGCTGACGGACAATAGAGGTATGACTGCTGAATCCTACACAAATGCACTTTATAAGCACTTACACAAGTGCATGGATCGTGCAATCCCTAGCAGAACCAAGATGCTATCCTGCAAAAAAAGGAAGCCAATCTGGTGGTCCCCTGCCATAAACAAACTCTAAAACCGAAGAAAGAAACTGTTGCAAAAAAAAGTAAAATCCCATGACTGGAGAAACTGCCTGGTCAGCCTCAGTAAGAATCTGAGATCCATCATTAAATGCTCCAAAGCTAGTTATGAAAACAAAATCGCCACTGACTCTAAAGACAACCAGAAAGCATTCTATAGCCATGTCAAGAATCTCAATAGCAACACTCAGATCTGCTCTGAGTTACAGCACAATGGCACTAAATATACAGAACCAACTGATATTGCCAACATCCTGGCAGATAAGTTCAGTGCTAACTTTACCCCCCTGTCATCCCCTAAAGGGCCCTTCTCTATACAGGAAAAATGCAAAGATCCTGTAATCACGGCTACACAGTTTAAAAACACACTATCCAAAGCCAAGAACTCAGCATCCATGGGACCTGACAACATCCCAGGCTATGTTCTACATGAACTACAGAACGAACTGGCACCCCACCTAAGTACCATGTTCAATCATAGCCTTACCTCAGGCTATGTGCTTACTGACTGGCTCATAGGAATGGTTATCCCACTCCACAAAGGGGGAGCCACCATGGACCCCGGAAACTACTGCCCCATTAGCCTAACAAACCTGGTCTGCAAGGCTAGGGAATGTATCATCATGGAACTTATAAACAATGCCATTGGTAATCTCCAAACTCAGGACCCCACCCAGTTCGGGTTTGTAAAAGGAAGATCATGTCTCCTAAACCTGATAGACTTCTTTGAAGCAGTCACCACAGCCATAGATGAGGGTAAGGTGGTTCACGCAGCCTATCTAGATCTTGCCAAGGCTTTTGACACCATCCCCCACTCTGGAATTATAGATAAACTCACTAAACTAGGTATAAATTCCTATGTCACAAGATGGGTTGCCAACTGGCTCACTGACAGAATCCACACTGTGAAAGTAGCAGACTCCAAATCCAACTTCAGACCCGTGACAAGTGGAGTACCACATAATTCAATCCTGGGTCCTCTCCTGTTTGGTATCTAATTCTCTGAAGTACAGGCTAACACAGAAGGTTTTGACTAACGAAGTTCGCAGATGACTGCAAGCTAGGAGCCATAATCAAAACTCCAAAAGATGTAGACATCCTACAAAAGGGCCTCACGGAGACAGATGCCTGGTGTCAAAGCCATGTTCTCAAGCTCAATGCCAAAAAGTGCATTGTCATCCCTTTTGGTAAAAACTCTGCACCCATGAACTACCACATAGGCGGTAGTCTACTTAACATCAAAAGTGTGCTAAGAGACCTTGGTACACAGGTGAACAGTAGTCTCTCCTTTGATAATCATATCACCACAGTAGTCAGGAAATCCTTCTATGTGGCACACCTCATCACAAAAGGTTTCACATCCAGGAAAAAAGAGATCATTGTTCCCCTCTACTTGTCACTCATTAGACCCATTATAGAGTACAATGCCCCTTTTGGTATGTTCCTCACAAGGCATCTACAACAACTGGAAAGGCTGCAGAAATACCTCACAAAGAGGATTACCAGCCTCAAACAGATGCCCTACGCAGAACATCTAAAAAAACTGCAGCTTTACTCCGTCGCATATTACCTACTCAGAGGCGATCTCTGCCTAACACACAAAGCTATGTCAAACCCAGAGCTTTTAGACATGCTCCACTTAAAGAAATCCCAATCCCTATGAGCTACATGCTCTAGGGACCTAAACCTTGTCACCACAATAAACAGAACATGCTGGAGGGATAGATTCCTGTCCCATAGACTTCCCATACTCTGGAACAAACTACCTATCTATATCAAACAAAGCTCTTCATTAGCACTCTTCAAGAAAAATCTTGATGATTGGATGGGTGATAGGAAATTCACCCCGGGGATCACTTCTGTGGCTCTGCTCGACAGTGTCACAGGAAAATAATTTTTTTGGGTGACGAAAGCCAGGGTAACTTTTGGCTAGGCTTATATAGGCCCTAGAGCCAATAGCCTAGTACCTACCTATGAACCTATGACCCTACAAACACTTTATAATGATGGCTTAAAATTGAAATGAGCCTATATGTAACTGGATCTGATTGGTCATTGCCATCTTTAGGTATTATAGCCACCACAGCTTTTTTTAACCTAATTACCACAATAAACAGAACTATATCAAACAAAGCTCCTCATTAGCACTTTCAGAAAAAAAATCTTGATGATTGGATGGGGGTGATGGGAAATTCACCCTGGGGATCACTTTCTGTGGCTCTGCAACACAGTGTCAAAATAATTTTCTTTGTGATGAGATGAAAGCCAGTACCTTTTGCCAGGCTTATGGGGCCAATAGCCTAGTACCTACCTATGAAACTATGACCCTATAAACACTTTATAATGATGGCTTAAAATTGAAATGGGCATATATGTAACTGGATCTGATTGGTCATTGCCATCTTTAGGTATTATAGCCACCACAGCTTTTTTTAAAGGAAGTTGGTGCCTCCCTTCTTTTAAAATACTATTAAAACCTTCCAGATCTGTATCACTCTCTTCCCTCCTAGCTTCCAAATTCCCACTGGAATAGTATCTATTCCTCGAGATTTTCTGCAGGTTGGATATACAGCACCATTTTTATCTCACTTTCTCCCATCTTGCTATTAATTGCTTAGCCTTATCTACCTCTACTTAAAGTAGGCAAATTTAAGTCTTAAATAAATATTTATGTTTGTGCTTTTTCTTTATTTCCCCCACTTTTTTTGCTTTATATAAATTTTCATAAAATTTCCGAAATATCTGTAATACCACTACAGGATCTCTGATTGTTTTTCTTGTTCTAGGCCCCCTAAGTTTGGCAACAACCCTTTCCATTTTCTGCTAAGTCAATATACCAAAAGTTTTTTTTTTCTTGCGCTCAGGAGTTATTATAAAAAACAGAAACAGCTGCTTAGCAGCAATCTTTCTAAACTCATGTATACTATACAGATATTCTCTTATTTTCTCTTTAGCACTCTGAAAAAATGTTCTTATTTTGTTTTGTGAGATTCTCCTTATTATGCAATTCTTTATCTTTTGTCAACCCCTCTAAATAATTCTTACTTCTTAACTGGATCCCTTTTTCTTTTATTTCAACTCTATTTTTAAACTCCACTTCCATTTTATCCCATTCACTAATTATAACTTCTGGAGTGCTTTCTATCTTCCCTAGTAACTTCTGAATAATTTCCACTGTCTCTCATTTTAAAAGGTAGGTTGGGAAGCACCGGTATTTCATCTTTACACTGCATGATCTGAAATAGTTATTGGATGTGTTTCAAAGCTTTCATTTAAATGCACATAGTCCTGTTAAATATAAGTTCTGTCTAGTCTAGCCCAGTTATTGTACTCGGGAGAATAATCTGCAAATTTCCTCTGAGTTCCTACTACCAGGCTCTTGTCTTTCATACCAAATATTTTCATAAATTTCTTCAGATATCTACCTTTCTTTTGCTGTATTTTCACTTCTAGGTCCCACGATACATCCTCTCTGTTGCAGATCAAATCACAGACATAATTTATAAGTAACATTTCCTGCTGAAAGCTGATTATTTCTCCAAAATTTTAAACTCCATAATAGCAGTTTTATGTGGCATAGAAATACATGCCAATGCAGTCCCCATCTTTCGCCAGTACTGTCATACTACCACATATCTGCTATTCTTATCTTTTTTTCTTCTTCTAATACTATTGGAGCTCCTCTAGATATTAATATAAATGCTCCTCTTTTCTTTTGTCCTTTCTTTATTTACATGGTCAATTCTTAATAATTGTGTCTCTTGTAGCATTAGTATTTGCATTCTGCATATCTTAATATAATGTAATATTCTTTCTTTTTTGTATACCTGTGAGACTATTCACATTCCGAGATAATATGGAAATTATTGTCTTTATGATAAGAAGTCATTATTGCCACCTATTGTATATGACAGCTTTTTAAATGTCCATTACCAGCTTTTGTGATACATGTACCCACTAATGTTTGGCAGATGAATCCTTTATGCAGTTTTTGTTTTAATAAAAACCATCAGACATAAAACACCATCAAGGAAACCCCCCAAAACAGTTAACTTAATAAAAATACAAACATAACTATGATTATTTTCAAATAATGGAATTAACCTTGCTAATGGGAATAATGGTTGCAAATAATACACACCTTAATTAACCTGAAATTGAGGTTACCCATACTAACACACATTTTATTGTCTGTGCTTCTACTTAAACTAATTGGTGCCTGTTCTTTTTTTTTTCAACATTAAATTTAAGCTTTGAAGAAACCAGTGTCTGGCCTTATTGTCCTAGTACTGGCTTGACTCCATTGAAATGTAGGAGAAAAATGCAGTCCTCTGCTGAAGCTTGAAAGACAAGCTGAAACATTTATTGTCAAAGGAAAACCTTTCTTTATTTTGTTATTATTTGACGTTCTCATATTTACTTGTTTCCACATAAACTTTATTAGAGTAAGTCAAGGGTCTGAATACAGACATTCATCTATGCAGAATTAAGAGAAAACATATCAGTTCTACACATATTGTGATCTGTGTACTTCTGCACCCCATCCAGTTCCTCAACAACCCAAGATTATAGTCTAACTTAAACATGCTTTTGTATAGCTTTTCTTCTCTTTTTGTACTATAATGGCTACATTTCTTAATACTAAAAAGAAGAAAGAAAGAAAAACATGCATTTTAAATATTGTGAAAAGTTTCACAAAAATATTTTTAAGAACAGATTTTTTTTTTACTTACAGTTATCATTTTCCTTCGTCTTCCCCTCCCTTCAGTGTCATTCAAACATTAATGACATGAAGTGAAGCAAATGATTCCCAGTTCCTCACAAGTTTAACAAAGTCAATCCACTCATTCTACTAATGTTTATGTAACCATATTTTACAAATATGAGCGATGCTTTGCAGTTTCTCATTTATTCACTTATTTCTATGTGGCTGATCTTTATTTGATCATCGCCATTTCAAAATTCCAGATTCTGGTTCAATTTTAGGTACTCCTAATTCTTCTGGTCAACTCCTGTGCTTTTCTCTGTCTGTCAAGCATTTTCCTTTGGAACAGTGGAAAATATTTAATTCTCAAAGTCTCTCCATATGGTTTATTATCAGATGAATGATAAGTAGAATTCCCTTCTGCTTGATTGCTTACTTTTTGTTGGACAAATTTTTGTATTTCCTCCTAAGCCTATTCTGCTTCAAAAAATAACTTTGATTCCCCAGGAAAAAAGTAATATTCTAAAGACAACTGTACAGCAGCTTGAATCTCAAATGTGCCTCTCAACATTCTCAAGATTTGTTCCTCTTCTGTCTGGTGTACTGTGAATAGTTATTTTCCACAAACACACTACTATTTCCAACTTTTAACACCTTGCCCTGATGTTTTTGTGGCCAGATTTGAAGCATACACATGGTGTGTCTTTAAAGTTAACAGTTCCTGCTGTGGAATGCCAGTCCAGTTACTTATTTTCCTTCTAGTTTCTGTGGTACAGCAGAAAATCTCAAATGTTCCCTACATGCTCTGTTCTCTAATTCTACCATTTTTTGAAATATCTCTTCTTGAGCAGTCTCATACTCAGCCAGTCTTTGCTTCATTTTGACCTCTGATTATTGCATTTTTATCAGCTCATCTGAATATATGTTGAGAGCTTCTTTCATTTCTTCAGCCTTTTGTTATATGAGTCAATATACTCCTTAAGTGTTTCACTCATTTTAATCAAATCTGATCATATTTGTTTTATTTTTCTCTAGATTACTGGATGTCGTGTGTTGCACCAAAGCTAGAGTTGAACTGATGTTTGCTGAACAACTGCAAGATTCTTCCCAGTCAGTGTTTTTTCTTCACCTTTACTAGTTGACTTTCTTTCAGACTGTCTTAGTTTCTTCTTTGCTGGCATCCAGGCAGTGTACATACTACCCAGTAACTGAATTTATTAAAAGTGACAAAATTCCTGACCTATGTGTTTCAATTTCTTTCTTTACACTGGGGGAACTGAAGTTAAGCTGTTGATCAGTGTGCAACCACCTTGGAAAGTCCTGCTCTCAACATTTCTTAGAACAGGTTATTTATATCTGTTGCTCCAACATATAATACATTACAATTTTTTCCATTATGTTTCCATCTTAGATTTTTCATGCTGAAAATAATGGATGGTATGTTTATCCTGCATGTGCTTCCACTTTCTTATCTCTGTTTGAACCCATGTCACATTTACTTAGAACTTTAATTTCAATAAGATATACAAGAAACAAACAGAAAAAAACATAATAGCAACAAATTAAAAAAAAAAACATTTTTAACACATTCCTATCCTCTTTTACCTCAAACACACAAAATAATATATACTTTCCAGTATGGAACTCTTTCCTTCTATATAGAAGCAGTTGCTCTAAGTTGGTTGCTGCACCTACAAGAATTACCCATTTTAAAGTTAAAGTTAACCATGTTAATGCACATATTAGAGCCTCCTTTCTACTTCATCAGATTGACTATGATCATTTGAAAGTTAAATACATTGAATCTTGCAGATTCACAGAAAAGGTAATTCAGAACACATCCACACCTTTCATAATTCCCACAACTGCAGACAGCTTGACTTCAGTAGAAAAACTAATAGAAAAAAACAAGCTAGTTACATTGCAAAGAAAGTGTCACTTTGTTCTTGTTTTTCTTAGTTTGGTCTTGTTTTGTATTTGTTTTTAATTAAAAACTCAGTTACATGGTTTCAAATGTTTATATCTTATATTGCACTTTTTATTTACAGTGAACTGCTTGTTAAACCCGTTTATAAATTAATAACATTTTATCCTGAGATTTACAGAAACATCACTCAGAAAATACTGAACTGTCACAATTAATTTCCTGTACATGCAAGCTGCATGCTTTCAGCAACAACATGTATTAATGGGGAAAACAGCTACCTCTACTTGGATTGTCTACAGAGATAAACAATATCTTCTTATTAGAATGACACATAATTTGCATTAGGAAACTATAAAAATTTAATAATAAAACAAAAATGTTTTACTTGCAATCTCTTCTTCAGACCATTGAATGTCCTTCTTAACATTAATGAAATAAATTCAGGTCTATGCATTATAGTTCTGCCAATTTAACACAGTCAGCAAATATTCAGAGGGGGTTCAATAAAGCCTACAGGTAGTGATTTTCTATGTAGGCATAGTGGCACAGAGCTTACATGAAAGTAAGCAGCTGTGCGATCCAGTATAAATGCATTCTACAGACATCTCCAGGAATGCATGGATCATGCTATCCCAAACAAAACCAAGACCCAATCATCCAAAGGCAGGCGTCCAGTCTGGTGGACCCCTGCCATAAATAAACTGTACAACAGAAGGAGGAAGCTACTACATGATAGAGCAAAATCCCTAATAGGGAAGGCATCTCTGATCAGTACTAGCAAAAAATTATGATCCCTCATAAAATCCTCCAAGGCCAGCTTCAAGAGAAAAATTGCACAGGACACCAAAGACAATCATAAGGTTTTTTTCAGTTATGTTAGAAACCTGGGATGCAACTCCCAGACATGTTCTGAATTGATTCTAAATGACAAAAAATACACTGAACCCACAGACATCGCCAATATCCTGGCAGACAGGTTCATTGCAAACTCCCCCCCCCCCCAAAAGAGCAAGTATCTATCCCAGCAGAGGGCTGCCTCCCAAACATCTCTGATGCTTAGGTGAAGGCTGCCCTCGCCGAAGCAAAAAACTGCTTCCATGGGACCAGATAGCATCCCAGGCTGCGTCCTACATGAACTCCAAGAGGAACTAATCCCTCAAATAAAACAGCTATACAATCTCAGCCTCACTACAGGATATGTGCCCACAGAATGGCGTACAGCAACAGTGGTCCCACTCCACAAAGGTGGAGCCTCTACGGACCCTGGAAACTATCGCCCCATAAGCCTGACTAGCTTAGTCTGCAAGGCTATGGAGAGGATCATCATGGAGCTCATAAACAAAGACATTGGGGACCTACAGACACTAGATCCTACCCAGTTCAGCCTTGTCAAGGGCAGATCCTGCCTTTTGAACCTGGTTGACTTCTTCGAAACAGTCACCAAAGCCATAGATGAAGGAAAGGTATTCCACACAGCCTATCTGGACCTTGCAAAGGCATTTGACACAATACCCCACTCAGGCATCATAGATAAGCTATCCAGCTTAAATATAAACCCCTATGTCACAAGATGGGTCGCAAACTGGCTCAAAGACAGAACCCACAGAGTGAGAGTTGCTGAAGCCATGTCAGACTTGAAACCAGTCACAAGTGGTGTCCCACAGGGTTCTGTCCTGGGACCACTCTTGTTCGGTATATACTTTTCCGAGGTACAGGCAAACATGGGAGGACTATGGCTCACCAAGTACGCAGACGACTGCAAACTGGGTGCCATAATCAACTCTCCAGCTGACACAAACATCCTTCAAAAAGGTCTCACAGAGACAGATAACTGGTGCCAGCGCCATGGTTTAAAGCTAAATGCCAAAAAATGCATAGTCATACCCTTTGGCAAAACAATGTGCCCACAAATTACCACATAGGCGGAAACCCATTAAGTACAGAGAAAGTTATTAGGGACCTGGGGACCCAAGTTGATAGCAATCTCTCCTTTGAAAACCACATTGCCAAAGTGGTTAGAAAGACCATCTACATAGCCCACCACATCACGAAGGGTTTCACATCTAGATCAAGAGAGGTAATCGTGCCCCTTTATTCATCCCTCATCAGGCCCATCATAGAATACAATGCCCCTTTTGGGATGTACCTTACCCGACACCTGCAGCTATTAGAAAGACCCCAAAAGTATCTCACCAAGAGAATCAAGGGTCTCAAACAGATGCCATATGCTGCTCGGTTAAAAAAACTCCAGCTCTACTCAGTTGCATACCGCCTACTTCGAGGCAATCTATGCCTGACATACAAAGCTATGTCAAATCCAGAATTAATGGACATGCTCCACCTCAGTAAATCTAAATCCCTTAGAGCCACACGCTCGAGGGACTTGAACCTCAGCACAGAAATAAATAGAACTTGCTGGAGGGACAGGTTCATAACCCAGAGGCTCCATTCGCTCTGGAATAGAATTCTAGTTCATGTGAGGCAGAGCACCTCACTGAATCTCTTCAAGAAGAATCTCGATAGGTGGATGGGGGATCGTAGGTTTGTCCCAGGGATTACTCCCATGTCACTATTAGACAGAGACACAGTAAACTAAACCTTAAAAAGGGCACAGTATACTTAAATCAAGGGGTGGCGTAAGCCATACAGAATTGGGCTAGGCTTATAATTGCCCCAGGGCAGATAGCCTAGTATGAACCTATGAACCTATGAACCTCTGAGAGCAGAAGGGCGTGCGCAAGTGTGCAAACATGGAAGTGTCCATGGCATGCAAATCACATCATAATCAGGTGACTTGCATGCAAATGAGGGTGCTGTAGTGATCCAGCAAGCAGATAGGCACTCTTGCAGTCCCCCTGTTGGTGTCCGAAGTGTACATGAAAAATTTCTGTGTGCAAGAAAATGAAAATTAAACAGAAGCTGTAAAAGCCCATGTAGCAGGCCAGAAAATGCATAGTAGGCATATATATGTGCAAAGCTATGCACTGTATGTCCAAAATGTAATGGGAAATAATTTAAAGTAATATTTTTTTTAATACCCATATTATGTTTTCATAGCGCGTAGCAGCATGCAACCATGCTGTTATGCAAAAAAAATATTTAAAAGCTTAAAAACGAAAAATAAGAAATATGTGGCAATAATTGCATTATAGGGCCCTGCATGGTGTATGTACAATGGTAGATTTCTGTGGTTGATAAGGAGGCAGGCTCTGGAATAGTGGAGTATCCAGATTGTGTGCATGGATCTGTATGCAAATAAGCTGGGGTTACTGAATAGCAAAAGTGGGTTATTGTGCCCACAGATAAAATCTGTGTAGCCCCAGAACCATGTTGGTATCCAAAGGAGAGGTAGCTGACATCAAAAGGGTGTGTGTCATTATATGTTTAAGCAGACTGGAACTCAGCAGCACCTGTTTGCTCGGCGCACCTCTCAGCTATGCAGGGGGGGTGTCCAGTGCTGCTAAGCTTTGTTTAGCATCGGGGCATGTGTTTTAGCTGGTTTGAGTGTGTTTCAGCATATTTGCATGGCACACCACTGTGCTGAGCATGCCTGTCCATGGGAAATGTGTCTACTGACTGCTAAGCATTGTTTTTACCAGCAGTGCGGGTTTGTCTGCCATGCTGCAGTGCTTAGCAGGGAAAGCAATTAAAAAAAATTAAAGTGCCTGTCAAAGCCAATCATATATAAATTACTGATAACCCCTGTTTCACTTACACTGGTCCATTCAATCCCCTCAATGATATACCTGGCAGGTGGACTGCATCATAATTAGCCAATCAGACAGGCTGCATCTGCAGCAGACCACTATAAATTATGCATACACCCCGCAATCTGATTTTAACCCCATACTCTGCATCATTGGAATACAGACTTGGAATTTTAACTGACAGAATGCTAGGGGCTATTGCTGGTCTGCTACATCTGTATGTGCTAGATGCTGACGTCAGTGCTGATGCTGACAATAGGCATAGACTGAGGAGGAGGAAAAGAGTGTTCAGGCCCAGGGTAACCTTCCAGGAGATGCATGAGCTGGAGATTGTAGAGAGCTACAATCTGGACAGGGACATACTACAAGAACTCACCAAGCTCTGCTGACCTCAACTCAGACCCAAGCCAACAGAGAGGAATCCATCCCAGTGGAAACAATGATATGTGTAGTCCTTAGAATACTAGCTACAGGTACTTTTCAAAGACTGACTGGGAACATGATGAGGGTCTCACAGGCATCAGCATCCAAGGTACTCTACCAATTCCTGGCCGCCATTCAAACACATGCCAGTGAGCATATTCATTTACCCTGCACTCCTGAGGAGAAGGCCAGCAGTATGCGTCTCTTCTACCATGTGGCACACTAACCTGAGATGCATGGTGCCATAGACAGCACACATGTGCACATGAAAGCACTGCCCAGTGAACAGGGTAGAGTCTAGGTCAACCATAAGGGGTACCACTCCTTCAACTGCCAGGTCATGTGCAATGCCCAGGGCATTATCATGAATGTGTGCTGTCAGCCCTGGCAGTTATCATGACTCCCATATCTGGCATACATCACAGCGGTACCAGCTGTTTGCCATACAGCCATCTACTGGGGGATGCTGGAACCGTGGATGATGACTCCCATCAGAAATGCACACTCGCCTAGCAAAGAATGCCATAATGAGGCACACGCATGAACTAAGAACATCATAGAGCATGTGTTTGGGACATGTTCATGTCATGGTTCTGGTGCCTCGATATATCTGGTGGAGCCCTGCAGTAATCTCCAGCCACATGTGCACAGATGTTCACAGTATATGCTATACTACACAATATGATCCTGTGGAAACAGCTATGGCAGGATCATCATAGAGAAGAGACACACAGCCCCCCACCAGTGCCTAAGTTCTCACAGCCACACCTACAGGGGGACTCAGAGGAGGAATCCCCAAGGCCGTCCCTGTCGGCAGATGTAGGTGTGCCCAGTATGCCCTGGTCTTGGCAAATAGACAATGCATAGCACATGCACTGGCAACCTAGGGTCCTAGGAACTGACACCTTACTCTGACTCACATACATAGTAAAAAGGAAGCCAGCCACACCACACAACCTATACCTTACCATGTATTGTCTGTGTACTGTGTGCATCAGAGAGAATCAGTCCTGAAACACAGGTATCTCGACTGCTGCATTCACAAGGTAAGTCACTTACCTTTACAAGAAATGTATGGGGTACTAGACTATGGTAGCATATGTATGGACCTGTTGCATGTACGTAAGGGAATAGAGTGGGCTACTGGGCTACTTGCAGAGAACTAACATCTATGTGGGACCACAGGTAATCTGTCCAGTACTGACTGCCCCATAATATGCATTACGCAATACCTACTGCAGAATGCCTACTGCAGAATGCAATAGAAATGCCAAACAGTGGAGCCTTAGGACAGATGTATGACTGCAATTGCTAGAATGCCTTACCCCAAACACAGCAGTGTTCTCATACAGCTGAAGTAACAGTATGTTTGCAAGGATATAGCAGCAGACCACACAATTCCAGGGCTGTCCCAAACAACCTGGCTAGATGTTCTATTTTCCACAATATGCAGGAATCAGAGTATATGCCTGTCTGCTGTTGATAGTGTGAGGAATTAAACCTCACTGTCTGGTGGCTCGTGTGGCTCAGTGGGCTAAATCATAGTTGATGGTGTTCATGGTTCGAAGCTGGCTACACCTACAACTTTTGCGTGTGAGGTACTCCTATTGTAGGAGTCCCACAGACTGTCAATATGTCACAATCTGTTACTCCAAAAAAGCTGAAAAAAGCCAGAGACAATGGAAGGATAGAGGGACAAACCTACAGACATCATACATGCTCTGAGTAACACAGAAGGTGGCTAGTATAACAGCAAGTTGTAACAAGTCAGATTAGCAGCAGAATGTAAAGGCCATCACTTAACTATGTCAGTACTTACAATAGTTCAGTGGGCTCCATTTAGTAGTATATTACCCGAAAAATGCAGCCTTATGAGGAGCAGAGCAGACATATGGAGCGGAATGCTGGACATCCTGCAAAACATGTACAGTCAGAGGTGTGAAGACTGTAAGCCTGTGGGTGGTTTTACATCATGTCCCCGAGTCACAGCATACCTACAACCACTTAGAGCAGGAATTATGGACAAAGCCATGAATAGTAGAGGGACAAAGGCCCAAATATAAGGAGAAGGATTAATTAGTGTCCAGACAAATGTAGAAAATGCAGAGAATGACAGGTCATGCAGTAGCGTGGGATTCATGGTGTGTATGGAGTCACTAACTTAAATGTCCATTATCATTTCCTAATGTCACTCTATAATGATTTGCCACTGATGTCCCAGAAAATCACAATGCTATGTAAACTGTACCATACATATGATGGAAAACTCTGTACAGTCTATTACAATCTGTACAGTCACTAGGTATGAGTCATATATTACGTTTAGCACACAGCTGGGGAATCCCTTGGGCAAAATATCAGGGAGGTGCTGGACTGTTGAATCAGGTGAAGCAACACACAAAATTCTGGACTAGAGTACAGGTAGGTCTGGCATGGAGTCAGTAAGTACTAACAGTCAAACTGGGCATGCTCCTACACTTAGCTAACTTGAGCCCATGTCTGATGTCTCATCTGCCTAAAGAACTGATATTATGAAAATATGTCTGTGCATACAGATAGCTATGTATATGCATCTGTCTCTCCCTATCCCCCTCAGGCATG